>NW_017681720.1:0-697 GCF_001879085.1 Nicotiana attenuata
AGTCATATCATCTCAACACAATTGCTCAAACTATCTGCGCAGCTCCTCTCTGCGAGACTGCGATACAAACTTCCCCAAGAAGAGAATGGTGAACTCCTGCCAGGTAAGTGGTGCTACACCGACTGGCCTATGCCTCTCATAAGCCTCTAAAATGTAGTGAATGAGACCCCACTGGTCTCCAAAATACCTATTGTATGGAGATTCCTCTGACACTTACCAAGAAGCCCTGTGCATCCTCCACTTCTGTACCACTGGGCATGTGGTGCCCCCAGTGTCTGGAGTCCTTATCACCTGCTCTGGTTTGCGGACGGCATGAGTCAAAGTACCTTTCCTGGTCTAACAAGCGGCTGTTGCGACCGGAATAGAGACCGCCTATGCAAGACTGGTGCACATTGTTAGAATTTGAGCTACGGCCTCCTGAATGGCTGGAATCACAATGGGCACGGGCGGTGCCAGAGCTGGCCCATCCACAACTGGGCTTGCTCCTGAATTGGGGCAACTGGTGGATCTATAGGTGCTGCCCTAGCTGATGTGCGAGCTGCACCTCTGCCCCTACCGTAGACTCTACCACGACCCCGACCTTTTGCGGCCCTGGCTGGTGGTACTGGTGTCTGTCCATCCCTCCTAGTAGTACGTGTCCTCACCATTTGTGAGGGATAGATACAGAGTTTAGTTACCAGATCAACATATTCGCACG
>NW_017681720.1:3766-10956 GCF_001879085.1 Nicotiana attenuata
GAATTTTGGAAAGTTTGACTGGGAGTGGACTTTTACATATCGGGGTCGGATTCTGATTTTGCAAGTTGGAACAGGTCCTTAATGTTAAATGTGAGTTGTGTGCAAAATTTGAGGTCAATCGGACGTGATTTGATAGGTTTCGGCATCGGTTGTGGAAGTTTGAAGTTTCAAGTTCATTGATTTCGAATTGACGTGTGATTTGTATCGTAATTACAGAGCCATAACAAAAAGAATTGTCGAATTTCTACATCGTATAAGGGAGCTATGCTCATTTTAGTGTTGGAAAAGAGAGCTGGTGCTAGTGTTTTTGCATATGCGAAGTTCGGTCCGTATCTGCAGCCTCGCGGGTGCGAGAAATGGTCCGTAAAAGCATAAATGACAGCCAGCAATGTCCAGGTGCGGAGTTTTTATCGCAAAAGCGAAAATCCCTGTGTATAAAAAGATCAGATTGCGTTCTTTTAGTATATTGAGCATATCTTGAGTTCTGGAGCTCCGATTGAGGTGATTTTCGCAACGTTCTTCTCGTATTTTCATGGGGGTTGGCATCTAACTACCATTTTTGTATTTTAATATTATCATAGAAGTTCATCTTTGAATTAATCCATATTTTGATCGGAGAACTGGGGATATCTGTCAAAAACTTTTCCAAAGTGAGTAATTGAGTTTTGAACATCGATTTGGAGTCAGAATTGGATGAAATTGGTATGATTGGACTCATAATTGAATGGGTTGTCGGATTTTGTGAGTTTTTTCGGATTCCGATGTGCGGGCCCAGGTTGGGCTTTTTGACCGATTTTGGGCTTTCGACTAAAGATTCAACCTTTTCCGATTGGGATTGGTTCCTTTAGCATTATTTGATGTATTTGAGTCATTTTTGGTTAGTTTTGAGCCGTTCGGAGGTTGGAACGCGCAAGATGGCATCTTTGGAGCATCGCTTGGCTTGCTCGATATTGGAATTAGCTTGTTCGAGGTAAGTAACTCTTCTAAACTTAGTGCTGAGGGTATGAAACCCTGAATTATGTGCTATGTGATCGGTGTTGAGGTGAGGGACGAGCTAGGTGATGGGCGCGTGGGCGTGCACCGTGTGAATTGTGACCTGTTACTTTTGTGGTACTGTATAGTTACCTAACCTTGCCTGTAATCATGAAATTTTCGCAGCGGTTATACTCTTTTTACGATAGCGCTTGAGCTGTAGGAGACCCTCTAGAGTCTGTACATAGCCCTACTGTTACGACCCAAAATCCACTAAGGGTTGTGATGGTGCCGGACATCGCTGTCAGGCAAGCGAACCATAAACACTCAATTAAATTCTCATTGAATAATTGTGAAGACTACGATTTTTTTCTTTCAACGTGGCTAGTAAAAGATAATCCTTACAAATAAACAAAGAATATTTAGAAGTTTATTATAGAATCCCCATAATCATCCCAGAACCCGGTGTCATAAGTGCATGAGCAATTTCTAAGGAAACAAATAAAGTACAATAACTGTCCGGAACACAAATTGGACAGAAAGTAAATACAATGCTGAGAGAGACTATACTAGCTGCGGGTCGCCTCGAGAAATATAGCTCGCCTAGTCTCCGTATCATCCATGCTGCTACGCCCAGTAGGCCAATAGAAATACCTGTACCTGTGCAACAAAAAGCACAGCAAGTGTAGCATGAGTACGAAAACAAGACTATCCATACTCACTGCCTTCCTACACAAGGCATCGGCCACCATGTTGGCCTTTCCCGGGTGATACAGAATAGTGATATCATAGTCCTTTAGCAGCTCCAACCATCTACGCTGCCTCAAATTGAGATACGTTTTTTTTTGAAAGAGTGTTGGAGGCTACAATACCTCACAAGACACACCATAGAGATAGTGCCTCCAAAATCTTCAATGCATGAACAATGGCAACCAACTCCAAATGATGAACAGAGTAGTTCTTCTCATGTGGCTTCAAATAACGCGAAGCACAAGCAATCACTCTACCCTCCTGCATCAAAACTCACCCAATACTAATCCGAGAAGCATCACAATATACTGTATAAGAACCAAAAGCTGATGGTAGAACTAGAACTTGAGATGTGGTCAAGGCAGTCTTGAGCTTCTGAAAGCTCTCCTCACACTCATCCGACCAACTGAAAGGAGCACCCTTTTGGGTAAATTTGGTCAAGGAATATATGAGAAACCATGCACGAAGCGACGGTAATAACCAACCAAACTCACAAAGCTCTGAATCTCTATAGCTGAGGACGGTCTGGGCCAACTCTGAACCGCCTCTATCTTCTCCGGATCCACCTGAATACCCTCATTGGACACCACGTGCCCCAAGAACTCCACTCAACTGAGCCAAAACTCATGCTAGGAGAACTTGGCATAAAGTTTCTCCTCCCTCGACCGCTGCAACATAACCCTCAAGTGTTGGGCATGCTCCTCCTAGCTTTGAGAGTACACCAGGATATCATCAATGAACACAATAACAAACGAGTCAAGATAAGGCCGCAACCCTTCGCAACCATCCATTGGGCCTTCAAATATGAAATTACTCTACCGGAAATATAGTCTAAATAACCTCACCACTCAATCTGTGGCAACCCTAGCATCGCCAATGTCACTGTCTTAGCGTAACAAACCAAAATAGCATGACATGGAGGCAACCAATCCATACCCAATATCACGTCAAAATAAACCATACGAAGCAGCAAGAGATCAACTCTAGTCTCCAATCCCCCAATAGTCACTACACACGATCCGCAATAATGAGCAAAATACGATGATACATATGAATAGGTGGAACCAAGTTCAAATAATACAGAAGCATCTCAATGACATACGGAGGCAATACCTGTGATCACTTTGTGTGAAGCAATAGCATCTGGTCTAGTAGGGAGTGCATAGAAATGGGCCTGACCGCCACCAAATCGGCCTCCCCCTAGCTGACTGCGCTCCACCACGAGCTGGCTAGGCTTTGGTGAAGCAACTGGTGATGAAGTCGAAGGCTGACTCCTTTGCTGAGATGAACCTCCCGAAAGGCGAGGACAATGCCTCCTGATATGACCTAAAACTCCACACTAAAAGCAACCTCTCCCTGTAAATGGCAGTTGGGACTGAAGGGAGCCCCGAGCACCGGGAAAACTGCTAGAAGGCCCCGAAAAGATGAAACCTGAGCTGATGGTGCATGAAACGAACTCTAAGTAGGAAGGGCACTGAGAGATAAGTGACCTTGATGAGAATTGTGAGAACCATGGCTAGATGATGCACCACGGTTAACTGGGTGAGCCGTTTGAGCATGTCTGTAAGGACGACCCTTGCAGTGGTGGAACTAACCTCTAGAAGGAACATCACCAAAATTATCTGATCCACGAGACCTCTTGGCCTTCCTCTGAACCCGCTCCTGGTTTCTTACCAACTCTATCTGCCGAGTAATGTCAACAACCTCATCGAAAGTAGCACCAAACACCATCTCTCTAGTCATAGGCACCCACAGCCGAAATATGAGGCCATCAATGAACCTCCTAATCCTCTCCCTATCAGTAGGAACCAACCAAACCACATGACAGGACAACTCAGAAAACCTCATCTCGTACTACTTCATAGTCATATCATCTCAACACAATTGCTCAAACTATCTGCGCAGCTCCTCTCTGCAAGACTACGATACAAACTTCTCCAAGAAGAGAATGGTGAACTCCTGCCAGGTAAGTGGTGCTGCACCGACTGGCCTATGCCTCTCATAAGCCTCTAAAATGTAGTGAATGAGACCCCACTGGTCTCCAAAATACCTATTGTATGGAGATTCCTCTAACAATTACCAAGAAGCCCTGTGCATCCTCCACTTCTGTACCACTAAAAGATGGAGGCTGGACTCTCAAACATGTCCAATCTACGTTGCTCATCATCACGCATGATAGGAAGCACATAGTCCTAAGCAGCTGCAACCGGTTGGGCAAGTGGTGCCCCCAGTGTCTGGAGTCCTTATCACCTGCTCTGGTTTGCAGACGGCATGAGTCAAAGTACCTTTCCAGGTCTAACAAGCGGTTGTTGCGACCGGAATAGAGACCGCCAATGCAAGACTGGTGCACATTGTTAGAATTTGAGCTACGGCCTCCTGAATGGCTGGAATCACAATGGGCACGGGCGGTGCCAGAGCTGGCCCATCCACAACTGGGACTTGCTCCTGAATTGGGGCAACTGGTGGATCTATAGGTGCTGCCCTAGCTGATGTGCGAGCTGCACCTCTGCCCCTACCGTAGACTCTACCACGACCCCGACCTTTTGCGGCCCTGGCTGGTGGTACTGGTGTCTGTCCATCCCTCCTAGTAGTACGTGTCCTCACCATTTGTGAGGGAATAGAATAACAGAAGTTTAGTTACCAGAATCAACATATTCGCACGACAAGAATTCAATAATGTGAAGTTTCCTAAGGGTTCGGCAGCCTTCCGAAAATAAGCACAGACGTCTCCGTACCGATCCATGAGATTCTACTAAACTTGCTCATGACTTGTGAGACCTATGTAACCTATATGATACCAACTTGTCACCGCCCAAAATCCCACTGTCATGTTGGCGCCTATCGTGGAACTAAGCCAGCCATTACACAATATCTCAATACAGTGAAACTTTGAAAATAAAGACGGAAGGAATTAATATTTAAGAAAAAGCCTTTTTGAAAATAGAGACAAACCAAAATACGATATAATCCATCCCTAAATCAAGGTGTCACAGAGTACATGAGTGTCTAAACTAGAATATAGTCCACTACAGTATCTAGGGAATAAAAATTGAAATACAGATAAGATAAAGGAGAGTCAAGGCCTGCGAACGCCCTGCAGCTACCTTGATAGTCTCTGAACTCTAATGCCTCAATCAGCAGCCATCGTGAGAAGAAGCGCATGTATCTGCACATGAGGTGCAGGGAGTAACGTGTGTACATCCAACTCAGTCAGGAACAAGTCCAACCTTTGGACTGAAAGGTAGTAACGAACTCAACCGGTATAGTTAACAGTAGAAATACAGTGTAGAAACGTAGGCATGCTTTCAAATTAAATAGATAGCTCAAAACAGTCAAATAGATTAGATATGAGCAATGTGAACAATATAACTCTTCTATTTCTACATGCCAATGCATATGTTGTATGTGATGCACCATGCTGTCAGCCTCATGTGCTCACAATCTCAAATGCTCAATCATTCTGTACTGTATCCCATACGGCCCAGGGAAGATCCATCCCGGAATATATACATCACTAACCATAAGTCACCCAGTACCGAGGAAGGCCAATCCAGCCCTCTAGAGAAGATCCATCTCCAGGTATCAAGTACCTCGGACAAGATCCATGTCCAGGGAAGATCCATCCCTCAATAATATTAACAGCGCTCATTAGGGGTGTGTACAGACTCCAAAGGGGCTCCTACAGCCCATGCTCTATCATAAAATGAGTATAACCACTGCGGCGTGCAGCCAGATCCCATAACTGTCCCTCATAATCAGGCTCTCGGCCTCACTTTGTCATCAATCTCTCCAGTCTCACTCACGGGCTCAAAATATCATGAAAACTATCCTGAAACAATAATATGATGTATCAACAAATAACAATTGTGACTGAGATATGATATGAAATGAATGAATATGATTGAGTACTAAATATCAATAAAATTAGTAAAATAACAACAAGAACGACCACTATGGGTCCCAACAGTACCGACATAAAGCCTAAAAAAGATATTTAGCATGACTAACTACTCAATTACTTTATCACATGATGAAAACACGGATATCAAAAAGTTAGTATTACTAAACAGTGCCATGGAATCAACCAGTTAACAATCTCACAGTGCATGCCTGCACGCCCATCACTTGGCATGTGCGTCACCTCAATACCAATCATATAACACATAATTCGGGGTTTCGAACCCTGAGAACCAAGTTTGAAGGTGTTACTCACCTCAATCCGGGAAAAATTCTACTCCAAAATGCCTTTGCCTCTCAAATCGGTCTCCAAACGTCCCGAATCTAGCCACAAGCAGCACAATACAATTTATATAGGCTAAAGGGATCAATTCCAAAAGAAAAACACTAGATTATAGCCAAAAATCAGAAATTGGCTCAAACACCCCACCCCCACCCCCACCCCCGGGCCTTCGTCTTGAATTCCGACAAAATTCACAAAACTCGAAGTTCACTCACGAGTCTAATATAACGACCCGACCAGTTGTTCTGAGCAATTGCACTTTGCTCGGTAGTTTTAGGGCGTGAGAAGCTCCCATGATGTATTATGACTTATGTGTATCATCGGTTTTGGTTTTCAGGTTATTCGGAATTGATTTAGAAGAATGATTATCAGCTAGAAGCTTTAAATTTGAAAGAATTGACCAAGTTTGACTTTTTATTTTTTGACCTCGGATTGGATTTTTGATGGTTCTGTTAGCTCCGTTGCGTGAATTTAGACTTAGGAGCGCATCGTAATTGTGATTTGGAGGTCCGTAGTATAATTTGGGTTGAAATGGCGAAAGTTGGAATTTTGGAAAGTTTGACTAGGAGTGGACTTTTACATATCGGGGTCGGATTCCGATTTTGCAAGTTGGAACAGGTCCGTAATGTTAAATGTGAGTTGTGTGCAAAATTTGAGGTCAATCGGACGTGATTTGATAGGTTTCGGCATCGGTTGTGGAAATTTAAAGTTTCAAGTTCATTGATTTCAAATTGACGTGTGATTTGTATCGTAATTACAGAGCCATAGCAAAAAGAATTGTCGAATTTCTACATCGTATAAGGGAGTTATGCTCATTTTAGTGTTGGAGAAGAGAGCTGGTGCTAGTGTTTTCGCATATGCGAAGTTCGGTCCGTATCTGCAGCCTCGCGGGTGCGAGAAATGGTCCGTAAAAGCATAAATGACAGCCAAAAATGTCCAGGTGCGGAGTTTTTATCGCAAAAGCGAAAATCCCTGTGTATAAAAAAATCAGATTGCGTTCTTTTAGTATTTTGAGCATATCTTGAGTTCTGGAGCTCCGATTGAGGTGATTTTCGCGACGTTCTTCTCGTATTTTCATGGGGGTTGGCATCTAACTACCATTTCTGTATTTTAATATTATCATAGAAGTTCATCTTTGAATTAATCCATATTTGATCGGAGAATTGGGGATATCTGTCAAAAACTTTTCCAAAGTGAGTAATTGAGTTTTGAACATCGATTTGGAGTC
>NW_017681721.1:0-6116 GCF_001879085.1 Nicotiana attenuata
AGGACAACAAAAGAGTATACGCCATGAAATCATATCCTCATTTTAAGGAATAAGTTCGTGACTCTAACGTGATTACCAATAGGAAAAGCTAGACCCCAGAATAATAGAGATCAGTATGGGCTGGTGAATAAGACAAAGTAAACATGAATTAGGGATTAAGTGATTTGATAATGGTCGACATCATGAAAATTTCAGATTTCGTGCCGGCAATGATAGAATAGACAACAGAAGAAGATTCATGAGAAATTCAGAGAATGGTCATTCAGGAAGACGCTTCCCTAAAGCAAGCAATGTGAGCAAAGTTAAGCTTAAGCGACTGTATGTACAAGATACATTAAGTGTCACCCTCGTGGGTAAGGGAATTTGTCATCCTTGGTACAGAAGGATTGCCGCAAGGAGAGCAAGGATCATTGATGTTGAGAAACGACGCCAAAGATGAAGAGGTAAAACATCTATAGGTAGATCCGCATGGCTTCAGCTCTTAGTACACCCTAAAGGGGGGAATATGGAGTGATGTGACATTAAGCCAGAAATAAGTGGTTCTAGTGACTATGGAATGGTAAAGGAAGAATGCGATAAATGAAAGAGGAATGAGATGGCACTTATCCAAATCTTACAGATACGCTACGATTCGAGAATATTGTGCAACTACGACGTCAAGGAGAGGAAGTAAAGGTTCCTACCCGAGCTGTTATTAATAAATAAAGAGCCAGTGCGAGAAGTAAGTTAAGACAGAGGAAATAACCTAAGAAAGATTACGAGGAATATTGATATGAGAATGGGCCAACGAGTAGTTAGTAATAGGTCAGGAAGATCCCAATTATGGCTAAATAGGAGGTTAGAGACGAGTCATCAAATCGTGTAAGATAAACATAGTAGAACCCAACATGGAGAATTCAGTCTCGAAGAATATCATTATAATACTTGAGATATATTCAAACAAGGTTAAAGGTACCGTATGAGTGTTACGCGTATAAACGAAAGTGCCACTAGGAAGGTAGTCAAAATATCAGTTCAGAAGCAACCATACAAGCACAAGGGCATGGAAGCAAGCAACTACGGATGATTATAGGCAAGTAAGGACATCAAAAAGGTCCGTAATAAGCCCACAGCTCTACGAGAGTCAAGGCTCCCTAAGCACTACAACGAAAGACTAGCTGAGGAAATAAGGAAGAAGGCTTCAACCTAAGCACAATGACCTAAAGAGAAAATGGTCGTGTAACAACAGTCTCGCAACAACATTGTAAGCACTCCAAAGGAAAATGGCACCTACCGTGGCTAATGAACGGGAAGTAAAGTTAAAAGTAATATTCGAGATCATATGAGTTATATAAAAACTCTGGCATATGTGGACACTAAGATAAGCTAAGTATGGACGCAACAAGGGGCAGAAAGACCAGGAAAAGTAATAGCTTACATTGAAAGAAATAAGATGGAACGAAAAAAATCAATGATCCAGAGTTGGTTGCGTTAAGAACTCACTTAAGGGTTTGGAGTTTTATACATGCATCATATTCAGCCGTAGAAGATTCTGGTATAAGTTAAAAGAAAGAATTGAGCCCAGGTCATAAACGAAGGATTAAATTATTAAAGGATTGTATCATGCATATTTCTCAAGCCTATGAAAGGCTAGACAGAATAACTAATACCATGAACTACAGATCGGAAGATAGCTTAATCCTACATAAAGGTTGATCAGAGGGAAGAGAAAGGTAAAAGATTAGAAGCGTTGGGATTCAATATCCAAGAATGATAGCGCCATTGTCAGTGGCATATCTTCTAGTCAATGATTTCTAGGCATCGAGAGGTCTAGCTAAGAAAGTAAAGAAGAGTTAGAGACGATGTGATGTCTCACTTGATGTTCTAAAATAACACAAGAAAATTCAAGCAAGTTGAAGGGATATTACGAGTAGTATAAATATATATGTATAGGTCACAAGCTAAAGTATGGTAAAGCGACAAGGTCTTAGGAGGATAGGAATACGGATATGAAAGGGTAGTGAGAAGGTGAGGAGAATGGATTAGTACTCAGGATTAGGCCCATCAAAACAAGGGAGCTACTTGCTTCTCTATGTTATAGTAAGCTCAGTATATCCTGAATGGACTCAAAGGAGTTACTCTTCATAAGTAGCATTTAGAATAGATGGAATGTTGCCCTAATAGTAGAATAAGGGTGTAATTGTGATAGATAAAGGATGACGTTTGGGCCTTTGATTGAGTAATGATTTAAAAAAGGAGGGTTCATGAATTATACGGGATTAAAATACCCACCTTGGATACTACATAATACGGTTATTATAGTCCAGTATCGCCGCTAAGTGGATCATGAAAATTACTTCGAATATTCCTTGATGTAACATAAGCCCTAGTGGCAAAGTATTACGTAAGAAGTTTCAAAATCAGTGGTATGTTGTAGATCAATATTGTGGTGAATCAATAATGGATGGACAAAAGTCACAAAGTATGAGATGAGATTAGGCTATCATTCTAAAGATGAGCAGTGATGAGGGATCATCAAAGGATTTAAATTTATACACATGGAATAAGCAATGAGAGTAAGCTGCGATTTCATAGCAAACCTCCGCAGCGATAAATTAAAGTAAGAATTATGGCGGTAAATTCATACGGATGGCTAAACGGACCTACGCGATGAGATAAATATTCGTGAATTCAACAAAGTACCGAGCGAAGAACTTCAATATACTCATAGATGCCCAAAGGGACATCTTATCAAGCTCTACATATTAAGCCTAGAGATTGAGCACATTTACAAGGTCAAAATTGTATAGGCTGCATGATGAAAGGTAGCAACAGTGACGAGATTAGAAGGATTCCGACTACAAGTTGTGGTGTGCGAAGGAGACCTAAGGGGGGAATGCCCTGGACCTTCAACTTATTCACAGAACAGTCGCCTAGATGGAAAGGGAAGTTCTAAAGTATTCGGAAAGATATAAGTTATGAAAATGATAAGTGCATCAGTCAACATTCGAGGACGAACGTTCCAAAGGGGAGAATAATGTTACGCCCCGCAGTATTACGTCGATGTTATGATCTGCAGTAATATATTACGATTGATGTTACATCCTGCAGTATCAAGTTACGACAGTGTTGTACCCAGCAGTATTACATTACGGTGATGTTACGCTTCGTAGTAATAAGTTACGACGATGTTGCACCCTGCAGTATTGTACGTTGAATTTGTCGTAAGGTAATTCACATCTGTCCAAGGAAAAGATTATTTGGGGATTATAAGGATTATAAGTGATGAGTAAATTCGTGAAGGTAAGAGGGTAAGTAATATCGAAGAAAACGAATTTTGTCGAAGTTTGGCATTTTGGGGTAAAATACGGCCCGAGCTAAAATATCCGGTATTTATGGACTAGTATCATTCAAGATACCACATGACCATGCTAGTAAGGTGTATAAGGTATGTGAAAAGTGAGTAATATTTTATGTAATTTGTGGTAATTTTTAAATTATGCGGGTAATTGATTAATTACCGAGTAAAGGACACTACCCGGTTAACTAATAAGTGGATAAGATTAAATCCCTCACCCCAAGAAAACATGGCAGAAGGGCCACTAATTAAGAAATGACTCATCTTGATTTATGAGGAGGTGGCTATCAAAGACTTATTTGAACTATTAACAATGTCGTAACTTAAGTCAAAAGTCTAAAAGACTACTACACTTTAACATAGTCTGACTTTGGCTTGTAAAAGCCTCAAAACATCAATATAGTTTTGGCTTAAAGCCAAGAACGTGAGAAGATAGAAATCATTTCGAACAAAACTTCATTTCTCAATTACCAAATCTAGCTGCTTTCAATTTTGTCAGTACAATAACCAAATTGTAGCTCAAGCAGACAATTCCATTTTCAAACCCAAATGATTCTTCAAGAATCAGAAATGGTTTCTTCCTAAAATTTCAAACCAAGAAATGTTGGAACATGTTTTATGTTTAAATCCATTCTTCAGTTTAAGAACGTTCAAAGCAGAACAATTGTCCAAGATATCAAGGAATTCAAGTGTAGTTTCGTTCATATTTCGCAGAAACAGGTATGTTAAGGCTATCCCTTTGTTCTTTTGGCATGGTCCAAATTATACTGAAGAAACGAGCAAATACACAGTTTCTATAAATTACTCTATTCATAGAAATAGTAAGGGTGTCTATATTCTTGATTCCCCATGAGAATTATTATTATCTTCTGTTCATGGGTCTCAGAATAATACGCAGTTGAAAAAGTTTATCCGGAAAGAATATCGAGATTATTATGTAGTTTTCATGCATTTCACTCATTTATACATGTGCATTGACCCTTGACTAGATGGCGTTATATACGCGTATATATGTAAATATATGTATATGGTATATGAAAAAAGGTTACGGCGTTATATACGCACCACCACGTGATCAGCTGGTCTATGATGATGATGTTGCCCACAATGGCTGAAATATGATTCAAACGGCGTTATATACGCGTATTTATGTATGTATATATATGTATATGGGATATGGGAAAGGTTATGGCGTTATATACGCACCACTACCTGATCAGCTGGTATACGATGATGATTTTGCCCACAGTGGCCGATATGATATGATGGGATGCCCTTAGAGGCTGATGATGTTATGAAACATGTACCTATGCACGACATGACATTCATATGCATGACACTAAAAGTAATTTATGATTTACAAAGTTATCCAGACTTACAGGTTGAGTCATGTACTCTATATTTCTTCCATGTCTCTTATGTATTTATTTATGTGCCTTATATACTCGGTACATTATTCGTACTGACGCCCGTTTTGCATGGGGACGCTGCGTTTCATGCCCGCAGGTCCCGATAGACAGGTCGAGAGCCCTCCAAGTAGGCTATCAGCTCAGCGGAAGATGTTGGTGCGCTCCATTTGCTTCGGAGTTGCTCGTTTGGTTAGTATGATTTAGACGTGTATTGTTTGGTAAGGCGGGACTCTGTCCCGACCTTTATGACATTGATGTACTCATAGAGGCTTGTAGACATATATCGTGTATATAAAAGATTATACGGCCTGTCGGCCTATGTTTTGAGCTTATAAAGGATCATGTTGGCCTATTAGGCCCGTATGTCATGTGTATATAATGATGTAATAAGAGAGATATGTTACGTTGGTACTCGCTTGAGTAAGGTACCGGGTGCCCGTCGCGGCCCATCGGTTTGGGTCGTGACAGTGATGCCCTTGCCGGGTTGTTATTGTTCCTGTTGTTGCCATGGTGAAGAAGAGTAATAAAGCACGAAGGGTGATACCGTGCACATTCATATTTATGCATATGGTGAGGAAGAGTGATAAAGCACGAAGGGTGATACCGTGCACCTTTACATTATTCATATGGTGAGAAAGAGTGATAAAGCACGAAGGGTGATGCCGTGCACATTTCTATCATTGAATGCATGGTGAGGATTGAAAGTAAAAGCACGAAGGGTGATGCCGTGCATTTTCTGGTTGTTGTGCTTACTGTTATTATCGGATCAAGGTACTTTAGCTATTTAATTTTCTTTACTGCTCTGATTCTTTATGTTGAAACCCCCATAGCATGTTTCCCCTTCCCGTTCATTTCTACTTATCTTTCTATTACATGTTATCGTGTTAGTATATTGATTAACTGCACAGGTTTATGCTGCTTGTCGTGTCCTAGCCTCGTCACTATTTCTCCGAGGTTAGGCTCGGCACTTACCAGTACATGGGGTCAGTTGTACTTATACTGCACTCTGCACTTTATGTACAGATCCAGGTACTGGACCATACTGATCATAATTCGAGGTTGCTGCCTTCAGTCCACCGGAGACCCAAGGTAGTCCTGCAGGCGTCCGCAGGTCCTGGCGTCCCCTTCTATCCTATTTTCATTTCTGTTCTATCTACTTTCGAGACGGATGTATATTTTTCGTTAAGACAATTATTTGTAGTATTCGTAGACTGTTCGTGAGTTGTGACACCAATTTTGGGTGGAATTTATTACGGTTTTCATTATTAGTATAAGGATAATCTTTTGAACTGTGTTCTCCGCATTTATTTCCGCTGATTTTACTTTGTTATGTTTAATTGTTGGAAGATAAAAGAAAAAAGTGAAATATC
>NW_017681721.1:8413-10952 GCF_001879085.1 Nicotiana attenuata
AGTACGAACACTTAGGCAATAAGCCACCCCGTACATAATCAAAAGTCTTGTATGATGCCACAAGGTGCTGATAGGCTACCAATTAAATCGCGGTACAAAAAGGAAGACGAACTCTGGAAGGAACTGCCTAGCTCACGCACTAATACGTGCTCTCCTTAGAAAAATAGGAAGTAAGGCATACAAAAATAGCATATAGGAAACTATGCTCAATGACACACTGTTGCGGCGCGCAACCCGATCCAAATAACACACTCATGGCGGCGTGCCACCCGATCCACACATAACACTCACCTAAGGAGGTGTACATCGAGCTAAATTGCTCATTAATATAAAATACCAAATTTTGGTCACAAGCACGCTAAGTGCATAATACCGTCCCTGATGGGACATATAGCGCTATAAGCTACCAAAACTCAAGCTCAACTGAGGAGCGATATACAATCTGAATATTGAGAGCCATTTTGCTCATAAACATCATTTCTACATGGATCCTCAACACATAAGCATTTTCTCAAACCGTCTCACAACTTACACGGCGCAGTGTATCCCTGCATAGAATATCTGACAACGAAATAACACCCTGACTCCTCCATAAGGAGCGCATCACTGAAATGAACCCGTTTGGCCTGACATAGAGCCCATATTCACATTTGAATCCATCCATCGACCTCAAGCCGATTCTGATCACACTGAACTAGGTTAATTACCTTTCAAAGGTCCCTAACAACTCATCTTCCGCTCGTAACACATAGGAACATCCATCAAAGTCGGAGAAATCACTCGTAGTCCACAACTCAATAGATTGAGTGCCCTCCGGGCATATTTTCTCAATTCAATGATATTATCTCAACCTTCATACTTGGTTCAAGTCTTCAATCAATCAAGTGACTAACTGCCTTACTTACACAATCTTCCTATGGGACACCCTCCCACAACCTACCATTACGAATAACTGGGTCGTACCCCCAACCACCGACCGCACTAACGCTGAAAAGCGATCAAGAATCATTAACCAGGGTGCAAAGCCTTTTCACAAAACACCGTTCTCAGGTGACGCTGAAGACAATACCGATTTACCTTAAACGTCGAGACTTCTTCCCTGCTCATCCGAGCTCGTGACATCCTTGTCTATACCGAGTTGTTACCTCTATATTCACTTCAAATTCCATACCACTCATTGCACCCAACATGCCAACATACGATAGAACACGCTCCTCCTCACAGCTTCGGAACCATTATTAGATTAACACTTCATCATATAAAACTTTCCACTTAACTCACTTCAGGAGAACCATAGCAACACACAGGTGAATTCTCATAACCGTAGAGTATGCAAATCTCTAAGTAGTGGTCTAACCCACCATAACCCTTTCGGGATCCGCCTACACGTAACCGGCCCATAACAATGGAGTACTCTTGAATACCATCGTTTACGGCGGACGACAGGCCTCATCTGAACCGCCACAAATCACACGCGGAACCTGATCATGCTGAAGGAATTGATCTCTACCACCAATATGCCAACAGATATTTGGCTAACCAATCCATCTTCTTTCGACTTACCCTGATTGCCCTAGGAATAATAGTAACTGCATTCAACATATAACACCATCCATCCGCACCCATCCCGCGTGACTTTGATTCACGAGACCATGCTGTCTCACATCCCACGAACCATTTCGTACCTCCCAACTGCTACATCGCAAATCAAAACATCCTAGAACATTCTACGAATTCCGAACCATTACTTGCACCTTCCTGATTGTGCTAATAGGAGCCCATAATTGACATAGAAAAATTACACATCTTGACATCTCCCAATGGAGACTCAGTTCTAATCACATATACAAATTCAAGATACCCAATTGTCACATGTAGAATCTCGACCATATTAGTACCATTCTCGAGAGTCATTTACTCTATTTAACTGCATTTAGCCTGATCAAATGAACAGAACCACCCGTGCCTCGTTAGCATTCTGACACCGCAAGATATGACCTCGTCACAATACAAGCAAGCATCTTCCTACTCTATGCACCGAGCACTCTTTACTAACAGCAACTTAAGACATTCCGTGATTCTCACACACATACGAGGTACCGTATATCCTTTGAAAATAAATAAAAAATAAAAAAAAATTCCTTCACAGCCATCCTCGACCCCAATCTCCGTAAGCCATAACTAACTCACCAACGCGCCTCAAACTGGAACGAACATAGCACTTAGCCGTGCAATAAACTTAATCAATAGCAAACTCCCCAACTTGGCTCGAAGCCATAGATCAAAACGCACTCAATAAATCATACGCATGTACTCTATTGCTGTCATAATATCATAGTGAGATTAACTCAATTCCCTTATAAGCTTGTGAAAACATAGATCAGTTAGAATTTAACTCTTCTGCAATTCTCACCTTCACCTTTGCGACAGATACACCCACTCTCTAAGCGACCAATTTAGATTTCGACACATTTTCTTCACTTGTAAATGAGGTCTTCTAATAGATAACATAAGGATCACACAACTTTAAATCACTCCG
>NW_017681722.1:0-5440 GCF_001879085.1 Nicotiana attenuata
GTAAAAAGAAAATAAGAAACCAAACAAAGGCAAACAAGAGAAAATAAAAGGGAGACAAAGGAAGAAAAGTGCGGAAAAACAAGTTTGAGGAAAGGAGCGAAACAGGAACAAGGAAAAACCAAGGCAAAAGAAAAAATGAGGAAAAATAAGAGAGAAAAGCGAAAGGAAAGAGGTGAAAAACAAGAAAGAAAAGGAAAAATCGAGAAAGGGAGAGAATATGAACAAGAGAAGACAAAGACAAGAGTGAAAAGAAGAAGAAGAAAAGAAAAAAAACAAGAGAAAAGAGAAGAGAAAGTGTGCAATTGGAAATAAAGAAAAATGAAAGCCGGGATGATGCATGCAACCAAGCGAAGTCATAATAGAAATGGTTAACTGCTTAGGTGCATTCATTCCCCAAATGTGCGGTTATCTATCTGTTAACGCTCTAACTGCTAACAAAGTTGTTGTTGATGATGAGTCCAGGCAGGTGGTTTAGTTGGTTGTCATCCTGGCAACCCATTCCTACAACACCCGGTCAAAAAACAAACTGAACATGACAGGCCAAGAATCAGATACCAGTATCATGGACCCGTCAAAAGAGGTAGATGTGGTGGATGTCAAAGCAATGAGGGAAGAGATGTATAAGTTGAGGCAGCAGATTGTCGAGATGCATCAGGCCTGGGCTAAGGGTCAGCCGACGCCAGTTTATCGCCAATCCAGCATATATCCCACCTTTGGCTCTGTCCCAGGAGCCTCCTACTGTGAATTCCTCGCCAACTTTCCCTTTCTACCAACAGAGTTATGGCACCACCTCCTATCCTCCCCAAGCTCCACTACCCAAACTAAACCTTCCTCCACCAATCACCCCTGTCTTTGTGGCGCCTCCACCTGCCACATTGCAAAGATCTTCCAGTGAGCCATTGTTTCAAACTCACGACAGCCAGTACTACCCTCCTGAGCCTACCTTTAAAGCTCCTGAGCCATATTCCTACACCCCTCACTTTGAGCTCCCGGTGGAAACTGACAAGCCGCTTATGAATCCGGAACAGGAAGAGATGTTTCGAAAAGTAAAAAGCCTGGAGCAATCCTTCAGGAACATGCAAGGATTGGGTGGCCAAGTCAGTGTGGCCTACAAGGATTTGTGCTTGTTTCCTGATGTCCAGTTACCAGCAGGATTCAAGCTACCCAAGTTTGACTTATATGATGGACATGGTGATCCGGTAGCCCATTTAAGGGGATTCTGCAGCAAAATGAGAGGAGCTGGGGGAAGGGATGAATTATTAATGGCGTACTTTAGTCAATGTCTCAGTGGTGCGGCCTTGGAATGGTACACGCGACAGGATCATGCCCGATGGTACACGTGGGATGATTTGGCCCAAGCGTTTGCAGGCCACTTTCAATATAATCTCGAAATTGTCCCGGACCATCTGTCACTGACCAAAATTGAGAAGAAGTCCGGGGAAAGCTTCTGAGAGTATGGTTTCCGGTGGAGAGAGCAGGCGGCAAGAGTCGATCCTCCAATGAGGGAAAGTGAGACGGTTGATTACTTCCTGCAGGCTTCGGAGCCTACCTACTATGGTCACTTGGTGTCGGCAGTGGGAAAATCTTTCAACGAAGTAGTGAAAATGGGAAGTATGGTGGAAGAGGGGCTTAAATCCAACAAAATCATGAGCTATTCTACAATCAAGGCAACTACCCAGGCTATCCAAAGCGGCACTGGAGGGGTAGTGGGAAAGAAAAAGAAAGAAGATGTGGCAGTAGTTGAATCAAGAGCTTGGTCCAGGGGCCCATCACCATATTACAACCAACCTCGACCCCATCACACTCCATATAGCCCACCACAACACTATCCCCACTTCTCTGTCCATCATGCCCAAACATACCCCCAACATCCTACGCATGCGCAATGGTGCGCACCCACCCCACAAAATGCTTACCCAACTCAAAACACCTACCCACCCCCAAGAGCCTACAAGAATTCCCCTGGAGCAGGTTTGCGGGCCAGCCAAAATTTCAAGCAAGAGAGGGCACAGAAGCAGGAAACTTTCACCCCCTTGGGAGAGTCATATGCAGACTTGTTTGAGAAACTAAAGCAATATAACCTGATTGCACCCATTTCTCCGAATGATGTGGACAAGCGTGCAAGAAGCTTTGACCCTTCTAAAAGGTGTGGATACCATTCCAATGCCCAGGGGCACGATATCAAAAGTTGCCGGGATTTGAAAAGAGAGATAGAAAGAATGATTCAGGAAGGGATAATTGCGGTCCAGGACAGTGCCACTCAGAACATTGTACAGAATCCTTTGCCTGGACATGATGATGCACATTTTGTGGGGAAGATCCATGACGACAGGGAGTATGAGAATCCTCTCGGAAACTTGTTGGATGAAGTCAATAATATTGAAATTGGTGACGGTCCTAGCAATTTTGATGAGCAATCCAGTGGCTAAGGTGTCGAGTTTGGTGATTGGAAAGATGCTCCAACTCTTGGTTAGCTAGAGTGGAGTTTTGGTGGTTTATTTTGTTGTCATTTCTGTTGTCCGGGTTATTTTCAGGGTTGTAATCCGGATATTGTCTTGTGACTCAAACCCTTCTATAATTCACTTTGCCGTAATAGCTTGTTTAGTGTTGTCTAGGTTTGTCTGTTTGTTCTGTTGTTTAAACCCTTTCACCGTCAGTCTAATGCAATCTTCTGTTTCCTGTCATTTCTAGTCATTTTGTTTAGTTTTCTTCTCCTTTTACAATTCTTTTCATGCTGGTTCTGGTGACATGACATGCACGCATAATTCTCAGCCTGGTTTTAAAAGACTATTTAGTAATAAAGCAATGAAACAATATTGAAGATGTAAGGACATTCGAGGGAAATACGTAAGGGCATTTTGAGATCACTTCGAGCCCAAATTGTGTGAAACTGGGGCAGACGGAACATAAAAAAATACTGTTGAAATGCATCATGCCACATCGGTTTGAAACCAAAGGCAAGTTTGCCCCCAAGTCTACAGGGGCCGTTCGTGGTACCGAGATTGTTGTCCAATGGTGCTGGGTAATTGACAAATATAGAAGGCAAATTTGTGGATATGGTTAGTAATTCTGGTGCAATCAAAAGATGTTACGTATGTTTTCCTCATGTTTGTTTAATTGTGTAGTTTGTACTTGGCATGTTTTGAAGATTGGAATGATGAAGGCATTTTGTTCTGCTATCCAAACACTTTATCCTTTGTTACCCCTTTGAGCCTCGGTTATTTTCTTTCATACCCCTCTTTCGAAATCAATAATAACACTCGTAAGCCCGAACGGGGAAAGTAAGTGGAGAAACAAGAGAAAAATAGTGAAAAAGAAAAAGAGAAAAGAAAAAGAAAAGAAAAGAAAAAGAGAAAAGAAAAAGAAAAGAAAAGAAAAACGAAGAGAAAAGAAAAGAAAGGAAAAGAAGAGAAAAGAAAAGAAAAGAAAAGGAAAAAAAGAAAAGAAAAGAAAAGAAAAGAGAAAGAAAAGAAATGAAAAGAAAGAAAAGGAGAAGTGGAAAAAGGAAAGATCGCAACAACGAAGAAATTTTATGACCTGAACTACGTTCGACTTAATCCCGAAAGGGTACGTAGGCAGCCTCTCTCTGAGGTTCAGTCACATCGAAATAAAAGTCCAAAAGTCCCCAAGGAAGAAACTGGGGCAGCAGTTGTGGTTGTGCAAGAGGTTTGATCCCGAAAGTTGTAATTTTGAGCCCATGTTGACTTGTTTTGAGCCTTTGATACCTTTTCTTCCTAACCCTGTCCAAAAGCCTGCATTACGGTCCAAAGAAAGACCTTCTGATCAATCTTCGAGAGATGCCGAGTCAAGCGAGTAGAGGTGGACCATATCAGGGGCAACACTCCGGTCCAAACAAGGGAAATAAAGAATGAGAGAGTCTTGATGATAAATGCCCTCACGGGTACTACAAGGCGATGAAAGCTGAGAGAAAATAAAATGAGAGAGTCTTATTGGTGAAAACCTTCACAGGCACCATAAGGCGATAGTGAGGTGAGAGAAAGACCAAAATGAGAGAGGCTTGATGGTGAAAACCCTTCGGGCATTACAAGTCGAAAAAGGATTGTGATTCAAATCGGATAAGCGGAGCATTAAAGCCCAGTTTCACGGCGAAAAGGTACAACAAGAGCTGAACATCAGATTTGCTTAACAGAATAGTCTGCAGATCCATGTCAAGGTCATCAGAGTCGGTGTCCATATCCGATAGGTTTCTACGTTGTAGTTTTCTTGTTAGGAATCATCTCTTTCCATTGTCCTCTACTATGTTCCTTTCGTCTTGTTTACTTCCTCGTCCTGAGTCAATTCGGTCATAACAAGTGAGAAATGACTTCAAAATCTGCCACCAGCTTTCCGATTGAACAAAACAGGATCTGGCCAGCATATTAAATCATCATAAGTCAGGAAAAACAGCAGGCACACTGAGTTGGAAACAATCTACAGGCTTTGGGATCCTTGTGAAATGCAAGGGCTTGGTATTTGTCAATTCATGAACAATGCAACAAATGAAGGGTTTGGGGTGAACGGATCAAAGGTATTTTCGGTAAAACACGAAAGGTTTGGTACATATCAGATGGAGGGTGTTTAGTGAACGGATCAGAGGTATTTTCTGCGTTAAGGGTAACAAAGAAAGTGGTTAGCAAGGTCTCCAAGTGAGAATCGGTTATCAAGGCAAGTGAAGGAACAATACAACTTCAAGGCCGAGGCCAGTGATTAAGTCAAGAAAGAACATCATGTACACGAAGTAGGAGCAATAGACGTGCTTTGGGATTCATATGAGACATAAGGGTTGGGGGATGCCAGTTCATGCAATGCAACAAGTAGATGATATCGGGAACAAGCAAGGTCTTCGAGTGGAAATCAGTCATCTTGGCAAATGCAGAAGCAGCCGGCCTCAAAGTTCAAGGCCACAAACTAACCACCACATTTTAAACTCACAAGTTTTCTTTGTTTGAAACAGGAACAAAGCAGTGCAAGAAAGTTGGTTCAACAATAAGTAAAAAAAGAAAAGAAAGAAAAGAAAAGGAAGAAGAGGAGAGCCGACAAAAGGGAAGTTTCTCAAATCTTCGCCCTTGCCTGTCTTGTTAGCGTGCATAAAATGCTGCCATTGTTTTTCACATTTTCTCCTCCTAGGATGAAAAGTCCTAGTCTGATGGATTTTTCTCCAAATAGAAATCTTAGTCTGATGAATTGTTCTCCTAAGATAGACAACCTAGTCTGATGAATTTTCTCCTAGGATCGAAATCCTAGTCTGATGAATTTTCTCTTAGGATCTAAATCTTAGTCTAATGAATTGTTCTCCTAAGATAGACAACCTAGTCTGATGAATTTTCTCCTAGGATCGAAATCTTAGTCTGATGAATTTTTCTCATAAGATAGAAAACCTAGTTTGATGAATTTTCTCCTAGGATCTAAATCTTAGTATGACGAATCTTTCTCCTAAGAT
>NW_017681722.1:7387-10951 GCF_001879085.1 Nicotiana attenuata
TAATAGAAAAAATATAAAAAAATACATTTTGGCTAGTGTAGCTATTTAGGGTTTAATTTTACAGTTTTAGATTAATAGAAAATTAATAGTTTCATAAAAGGAAAAATCAAAAGTATAGGGTAGTTTGCACTTTTTAATTTTGATTTTTTGATTTTTTGAGTAATTTTGTGTTAATTTGTTGTGCTAATTGTCATTTTTGGGTTTAATTAGTTTCTCTTTAATTTTAGGAATTAATTTAGATTTTTGTTAGTTCCAAATTAAAAGAAATTGCAATAAAAAGAGGAAAAGAAAAGAAAATGGGTTTAATTTGTTTTGTAAATAAAATGAAAGAAAGAAAAGTAAATAAAAGAAAGGTGGGCTGTAATAAATGGAAGACCCAAAATTGGGCCATTTTAACCCGTCCAAACCGGCCCAAAAGCAACCCCCACCCGGTCCAGTGCCACCCTTAGCCAAAACGACCCCGTTTAGTTAACAATTGATCCAAGCCGTCGAGGTTGATCAAATCAACGGCAGAGAACTGGGGTTTTATTGATACAAAACGGTCGGATATCCCATACCCCCCCCCCTCCCCCCCCGTGTCGTCTCTCTCAGAAGCCCTTCGTAACGCCGCCGGCCGGAAATCGCCTCCGCCGGCGGCGATGCTCCAAACCACCCCAAATTTACACCCCATGACCCTCTTCTCGTCCCCTTTCCATATCCATGGCTATTTTCTTTCAAATCTCAGCCAATCGTCTCGAATCTTAGATCGAGAATCCAGCCAAAAACCCTACCTCCTCCAAATCGCCCAAATTTACACCATATATTCCTCTCGCCTCCCTCTTTCTAAACCCTCAACCAGTTTCCCTCGAATATGACCATGACCTCTCGAATATTAATTCGAAGTTTCGGACCAAAACCCTAATTTCCCAAAACTCATCAAATTGATACCACATGGCCTCCTCACTCCCCTCATAAAGAATCCATTGTCAGTAATGTTCGAATTTCATTGGAGTTGCTCGAATTTTGAATCTGAAAGCAGCATGACTTTAGAGATTATACAGATAAGTCTTCCTCTCTTTGTGTTTGATTTCTGTGCTTTGCTTCAAGTAGTTGTTTCTTCGTGCTCGTCGTTCTTTCCTGATTAGCAATTTAGGGTTTTCTTTTATTTGTTTTTCTCATTTTTTTGAACCAGTGTTTGAATGCTTGAACCTGTTTCTGATTTATTTTCCTTAATCAATAATAGTTTGTTCATCTCCCTTTTTATTTGTTTAATTTTGTTTTCCTCATAATTTTTTATCTCTAGTTAATTTTCGTCTAGGATGATTCTGCCTACATAGTTTCTAATGTTAGTCGATTCTGTGATTCCTGTTTGATTTCATGAATAATTTCTGATTTGAATTACACTTTCTTTCCCATTTTTCTACTGATTGGTCAATGATTAGTTCTTAGAATTTCACTGGATTTCTGCTTTGTTCTTCATGTCGTTTGGATTTTGCTCAATCTGATTTGGTCTTAATCTTAACTTTCATTGAGTTGATAAGTGGAAGTTGATGTTACCATTTTTAATTGTAACCTTAGTTTAAATTTAGCCTTAGGGTTTGAATGTTAATTAGGAGTTAATTTTAGTGATTAATTAGTCAATTATTAGGTTTTCTTATTGGTATTGGTTGGTTATAGCTGAATAGTTTAGGCTTATTAAGTAGTTAGGGTTACCTTTTGACTAAGGTGACAGGTAAAAGGGTTGGGTTCAGTTAGGATTGGGTTAGTAAATTTCAGGAATAAAGCAGGGGTAATTGGGGTAATTCAAGGGTAGGGAATCTTTAATGGCTGAATAAGAACCCCCTAGAGTCTTCTAGATGGGGGTTCAAACTGAAAATTGCAGAAAGTTAGATGTTAACTTGAGAAACAAGTCAATAAATAGAGGACTAATCTGAAAATAAAATAGGGACTAAAAGGAAAATAGGAAATCTGAGGGCTGCCCTCCCTTGTGTTTATAAATAGACATGCCCTTTCCTTCACTCACAAGTTTGGGAGGCCCTGAAAAATTCCCAAAAGTTTGGAGCCTCAATATTCCCCCCAAAAAATCTCCTCAAGATCCACAGATCTGAAATTCAAAATTCAGATCAAAAACTCCTTTTAGATCTTAGCTTTCTTCAAAAGAAAAACCAAAAACAATAGAAAAATCTCTGAAAATCAAAAAAAGTACTATTCTATTCAATTTTTAGGGTTAATTTCAAGTGTTAGCGGTTGATCTGCATTTCTTAGCTCAGATTCTGGTAGTTGAAGTTCAGAAGTGTGCCTTTTTGATTTCGAGCAGTTTGTGGGTTTCAATCAGTTTGTTTTTTTGGTCATTTACTGGGTGCTGCATTTCTTTGGTGTTTGCTTGGGTTTTGTGAAGTTATTTTGGTTCAAATTATTCCAATTGTTGCTGTTGTTAACTGCTGGATACCAGCTGTTGTTACTTGCTGCTGATCTCTTCCTCATGTTGTAATTCAATTTCCCAGGTACATATTCGAACTATGAATGGCTGTAGCTTTGACTTGAGATGCTGAAATGAAAAATGCACATTCCTTTACCCTCTGAAACTGGCGTGTTCATACTGTCATAGTAGAAGATATGATATGTGATATGTATTTGTTTAGGTTTACATTTGGTTTGTGTTTGGATTGTATAATTTGGATTGCGAACGATTTGGACTGTTAAACTTTGAACCTAAATTCATTCCGTCCCAACCAGTAGCTTCAATGAAGTGTAGTTGGACTTCTGTGATAGCTGTAGTTTAGAATTAGGAGCTGAGTCGAAAATTAATATACAGACTCCTGCGTATGTTAAGTCCTGGCGTAATAAACAGTTTTAGTAAATACCTCAACAATTCAGTTCTAGAACCACGAATTCCTTGAGTGAATAATGTTAGTTTGAATCAGTTTTTTTTAAAGTCGTTGGTTTGTTCTGAATTGGGATCGTTAACCTGTTCATGCATAGTGTTAAAGAAAGTCACATAATCAAGCTGCTTCTATTGTTGAATCCGATCCACGTTCCGGTTCGATTTTCGCCTTTACCAGCAAATAAATATCTGAGCCTGGAATTGGAATTAAATTGATTAAAAGTGAAATCAGTGTTAATTCAGTAAGTAGGAATAAAATCTGGATGATTGCAAGTATAGAGTTAGTTAATTTTCCCTTCTTGGGCCTACAACGTAGTGGGGACATGAGCATTGCAAATCTGAATCATTGTTGCATTTGATCATTTAGTGATATTATTTTGTTTGAAGTCGTGGCTGGGCAGAACAATTTCCTGAAGTGATTTATTGGTGTAAGAATTTAGGGTGCATGCTGTCGGGCTCGTTTGGAGTAAGCCCAAGTGCTGAATAGCCTCCTTATTGGCTCCTCTTTGTACCAGTGTCGAGGCCTGTAACCGGCTAGTTATTTTGGGTGTGGACCTGGGTATAACTTCTCTTCAATGGGCTTATCTCGGAGCCCAATGGTTGGACATTGGTGCAGACTTATCACTTGGTTTGCTTTAGTTCGGTAACAAATTAATTAGGACTTTTTATTTTATTATTAGAGACAAATAAAGTAGAAAATC
>NW_017681723.1:0-1003 GCF_001879085.1 Nicotiana attenuata
GATAGAAGGGAGAGATCAAGGCTGCGAACGCCATGCAGCTACCTCGACACTCCCAGATAACCGCTGCTCAGCTAACAAGCCCTCACTCACCCTTTGGTGTACCTGGATCTGCACACAAGGTGCAGGGAGTATTGTGAGTACTTCCAACTCAGAAAGTAATAAATATAAATAAGGTCTGAGGATAAGAAATCCTAAATAAATACAAAGTAAAGCCAAAAATACCATTAAACAGCAATACAGTTAGAATAAACATCAGAACAGATGAAGAAATAAATGACAATTAAATATGCAATGCAACACATAAACCGGTACCTCCGGTACCCCGCTGTGGCCGTGCAGCCCGCTCCATTTATTTAACGTCGACGGCGCTCACTGGGGGTGTGCAGACTCCGGGAGGGGCCCCTTACGGCCCAAGCGCAATAATAAGCCATCTCGTGGCATCAAACAGGCCATGAGAAACCCGTAAAAATAATCCCTGAAGGATTCAAGTAGTTGGCACGAAGCCCAAATATGACAATTAATCCATTTTTATAAGGATATCACAAAACTACAATCAATTAGGTAGTAATTTTATTAAGCGGGACGGACCAAGTCACAATCCCCGACGGTGCTCTACCCCACGCCCGTTATCCGGCGTGCAAGTCACCTCACATAGCACTACATTATGCAAATTCGGGGTTTCAAACCCTCAACACAGCATTTACATTTATTACTAACCTCAAGCCGGCCAAGGTCCTAGCTTGCTATGCCCTTGCCTTTCGAATTCACCTCTTCGTGCGTCGAATCTGACCAAAACCACAACGAATACTTCACAATATGCTAAGGGAATATAACCCAATCGAAAAGACTCGAAAAACATCGAAAATCACGAAGTTGGCAAAAACCCGAGCCCCGGGACCACTTCTCGAAAAATTATAAATTTTACATCACCGGATTCCTTATCTCGCCACGAGTCTATACATATAAAGAACACCAAAATCGGAGTCCAAATGACCCCTCAAAT
>NW_017681723.1:5267-5918 GCF_001879085.1 Nicotiana attenuata
ATGAGATAAACTCTGAGCTGGGAGGGCGCTGAGTGAAGTCTGACCCTGCTGGGGCCCATGATGACCACGGCCTGAAGATCCCCCACGATATTCTAGACGAGCTGACTGAGCAGGCCTGAAAGAGCGACCTCTACCCTGCTTGAACTGACCCCTCGAAGGAGCACCACTGTAACTGCCCGATCCACGAGGCCTCTTAGCCTCCCTCTCCTCTCGCTCTCTGCGACGAACTGACTCAATCTCCCGAGCAATGTCTACCACCTCCTCAAACGTAGCACCCAGTACTCTCTCTCTAGTCATCAGAATACGGAGATGGTAGTTAAGACCATCCACAAATCTCCTGATCCTCTCGCGATCTGTTGGAACCATCCAAGTAGCATGACGAGCCAGCTGGGAAAACCTCACCTCATAATGAGTCACTGTCATGTCTCCCTGTGTCAACCACTCAAACTGCCTACGCAACTCTTCCCTGCGGGACTGAGGTATATACTTCTCCAGAAAAAGAGCTGAGAACTGCTGCCAAGTCAGAGGTGCTGCACCGGCAGGCCTACGCCTCTCAAAGTCCTCCCACCAAGTAAGAGCATCCCCTGTGAACTGAAAAGTAGTAAATGCCACACCACTCGACTCAAGGATCCCTGCCGTACGGAGCATACG
>NW_017681723.1:10299-10951 GCF_001879085.1 Nicotiana attenuata
CGACCGGTATACATGGTCCACAAGTAATAGTGTCGCCCACCGGGGTAGACACATGAACAGGTAAGGCAAGACACCCTCGGGTCGTACCCAAATGATGAGCAAAGTATGAGGATACATATGAATAGGTAGAACCGGGATCAAATAATACTGAGGCGTCTCTGTGACAGACTGAAATAATACCTGTAATGACAGCGTCTGAAGCAATAGCATCTGTCCTGCCCGGCATCGCGTAGAAACGAGCCTGGCCACCGCCTGATCGATCTCCACCTCTGGGGCGGCCCCTGGCTGCCTGATCTCCACCCTTAGCTGACTGGGCGGGTGGTGAAGTAATTGGAGCAGAAGTCGAGGGTTGACCCCTCTGCTGATGCTGTCTGCCACGGAGGCGAGGGCACTGCCTCCTAAAATGACCCAAATCTCCGCACTCATAGCAGCTGCCCGGTACTGAAGATGGGGACTGATGAAAACCTCTCACACCGGAGTGACTAGCAAATGCACTCGTCGCAGAAGAACCCTGAATTGATGGGGCATGAGATAAACTCTGAGCTGGGAGGGCGCTGAGTGAAGTCTGACCCTGCTGGGGCCCATGATGACCACGGCCTGAAGATCCCCCACGATATTCTAGACGAGCTGACTGAGCAGGCCTGAAAGAGCG
>NW_017681724.1:0-3294 GCF_001879085.1 Nicotiana attenuata
CAAACCACGGTAAAACCCAACAAGGACTCTCTCCCCCAGTTCCATGTGCACAAGCTAAACTGCCAGGACTGAATCCTTACTACCCAAACCAAGCTAAGCAAGCTGCCAAAACTCAAGAGCATTGCTGCAAAATGCCTGTAAGTCTCATTACCTCAAACACATACGAAGAATTAATCGTACCCTTACCATACCGACTCAGTCTACTATCAACCTATTCCATTTATCAAATTTCCCCTCTGATTCATCATCAACTTGATATTCTTCCTTGCTGTAGCACCACAATACCTCAACCCAGGTTTACCACACGAGACCCAAGCATAAGACCACGCTGTCTAACACCCATGAGCCACTGAATACTCTCTCAAATGTTCCCAGAAATACCACATTCCGGAATACTTTACTCTGAAGAACTTCATGCGAATCTAAATTCGTTACCTTCACTTTCCAGATGCTGATACATAGAATCCCATAATTAACATAAAAATACCACAAGTCTTGACCTTTTCCAATGACAACACAGTCTCTAACCACATACACAACCTTAAGACACCTGATTGTTACACGTAGAATCTTGAACACAATAAAACCATTCTC
This sequence comes from Nicotiana attenuata, assembly GCF_001879085.1. Classification (NCBI taxonomy): domain Eukaryota; kingdom Viridiplantae; phylum Streptophyta; class Magnoliopsida; order Solanales; family Solanaceae; genus Nicotiana; species Nicotiana attenuata. The sequence goes on from NW_017681724.1 coordinate 595, forward strand.
GAGAGTCATTTACTTCTTATTCAAACTGCAATTCACCTGATCAAACGAACATAACCACCCGTGCCTCATTAGCACTCTAACACCGCAGGGTATGACCCCATCCCAAACAAATATCTTCCTACTCCATGCACCGAGCACTCTTTACCAACAACAGCTTAAGACATCCTATTACTTTCACACCTTTACGAAGCACCATATAACCTTTGTCAAAATTTTGCTTCACTCGTGCCATCCTCGGCTCAATTTCTGCAACCAGAATTGATCCGCCAGCATACCTCGAAACGGAACCAACATAGCACATAACCGTGCAATCAGCTAATCCACAGCAGCCTCCCCAACTTGGCTCGAAGCCATATATCAGGACACACTGAATAACCCATAATACTTTTACTCTAATGATGCCACAATATCATAGTGAGATTAAACTCAAATCATCCACTAGTTTGTGAAAACACAGATCATCTAGTACTGTAATCCTCTACAAACCTAGCATTCATTCCCACCTCAGTTGAGTCTACTCTCTTAAGCGACCCGAAATCTCAAATTTCAACACGTACCCTTCAATTACACATGAGATATTCTAACATACGCATAAGGATCATACCACTTAAGAACACTCCGCAGGAGATAACCCACCTGCTTTGCCTCAATTTAGTACTTCAGCATACCTTCCACCATCATATACGTTACACAGTCAATTTAGTCTTCCTGAGTCTGAACTCATACCGCCACATGTATTGCACTTTACTTTCCAACTAGGAGACACGAAAATATCCTTCACGCGCCCATAATTTTGGCTACACACAAATCACAATAGGAATCGAACACTTATCCGTTCATCTATTATCCAGCAGACTTCTTCGTCACTATCAAGTCATATAGATACATCTCGCAGTACTAACATACTCATCACATGAATACCAAACCGCCATTCCGGCTAATAGGGACAATACCGAACATATAAGTTCAAAACACTTGCTCACACGATCAGCACCTCAGTGCTCAAGCCATAGGCAAGATCCGGCCTCAAGTCCTCCAGACTGGCCCAACATCAAACTCATAGAGATTACATCTCGCCCCTTGATCGGGGAATCACAAGCCATCAAGGCACATCTGATACTGAGCGCTAAGGTGCGCATACACACGCGTGGAAGGAATTTCAAGAGTTTCTTTTCAAGCTGAATCAAGGACGCACGATAAGAATTCAAGAATGTGAAGTTTTCCTAAAGGTTCTGCAGCCTCTCGGGGATATATACAGACGTCTCCGTATCGATCCGCGAGACTCTACTAAACCTGCTCCTGACTCGTGAGACCTAGTAACCTAGGCTCTGATACCAACTTGTCACGACCCAACTCCCAAACCCGGTCGTGATGGCACCTCTCGTGAAGACAAGGCCAACCAACAGAACATCAATACCTCTTTAATACTTACTTAGCATGAATAAGTCTAAAACATTAATAAAATTATCATATGTGCGGAAGAAAAGTGATAAAAAATAGGGAACCGTCCCGACACAGCCCGACCGGGGTGTCACGAGCCACGAGCATCTAGAAGGATTTTTAATACATCTACAAGGCCTGTAATACATGGATTAAAATTTAGAATTAAAAAGAAGAAATCCGGTGCCGCAAACGCTGGCGGTCACCTTGCTCAGCTACGATAGCAAAATCCTCAACCAGCTCAAACCCGCTACCGGGTAAACAAATACCTGCATCTGCACGCGAGGTGCAGGGAGTAAAGTGAGTACTCCAACTCAGTGAGTAATAAAGGTAAATAATAACTGAGCATCAAGAAACCACGTAAAGCAAGCCATCATGCTATATAGAACAGTGTAACCCTTTGAGAAAAACAGTGAAACTGTGAAAATCTTTAGAAATATCTGGACTCAGTTTAAAACCTCTTTTGAAAATATCTCTTTCCAACAGTTAAGCAAATGAATGCGAACCAGATAGTGCAAGTCAGCACAAAAGTCAGCCCCTCGGGCACGACACTCCATTAACAAATAACACCAGGGTATCAGGTAAGCAGTACAAGAAGTAGCATAGAAGCCAATGAAATGCGAGTGCTGGAATGTCATGACAAATAATACAAATAGGAACAAATGCATGAGTGCAATGCAATGCATATGACGGTACACACCGGTACCCACTGCGGCGTGCAGCCCAAGCCATCCATATATTTAACGCCGACGGCGCTCACCGGGGGTGTGTACAGACTCCGGAGGGGCTCCTACAGCCCAAGCGCAAATAATCAAGCCATCTCGTGGCACCAACCAGGCCCTCAGCCTCAATATCAATACAATACCGCTGCGGCGCGCAGCCCGAGCCATCCATATTTCCAGAAATCACTATAACACTGCTGCGGCGCGTAGCCCGATCCATGCTCAGTCCAGAAATGCACATAAGCCACTTAAGCAATATTAAAATAATAGTTCTCAGCTCAAAACGTCAATAAAATATTGTTTAAGTTTTCAAATCTTAGAAAAATGGCTGAGTTTGCAAAACAGTAGTAAAACCCTGGACCGAGATCAAGTAATATGCAAAGTAATGCGAAAACAGTGATATCAATCCCTGAAGGATTCACATAGTTGGCACGAAGCCCAAACATGGCAATCAGCCCACATTATGATGATAACAAGTAGTTTCAGTCAAATAAGTAGTAATTTCATCAATCGGGACGGACCAAGTCACAATCCCCAA
>NW_017681724.1:4279-10947 GCF_001879085.1 Nicotiana attenuata
CGCAACCCGATAGGTCATAACCGATACTCCATTTACCGATCAATACCCAATTACTCTTCCCGCTCGACTTCCTCTATGAATCCCCAATAGAACCGCACCACATGTGCCCATATCCAACAAATCATAACGTCTCACAGCACAAAAAAGCAACTCATAGATCTCCCCAGATAACTAGCAAGTTCAATAACGATCGAATCAACCTACACCTCAACAACACAATTCGGGGCCAACCGAGCCAACTCAAGCTAAACACGTATCCAATCAGCTTACCAACAACCTCATTACTAAGAAGCCTGAAGCTGCTCCTTCCACTACTATACTCCTGGCGAAGCCGTACAATACAGTGCCCGGCACCAAATCAATATCGAAATCCACAACCACGCCCGGCGACATTCCCGGCCACAAGAACGCATCCGAAGAGAGTCCCTTAATACTGGAACTGAATCAATGGTAGAAACCTCTGCATTGACATTCGCCACGAAGGCCCAATTAAGAAAAGCAATCCTTCCCAGCCGTCCACTGGTCTTCGGAATACAAACCACTCTGCTAGAACATAATCCGATTCACCTCACCACGCAACCTGTGGCATTTTCCGACATAGCCCATAGCACAATAGTCTAGAATAACCCAACACTGAGACAACCAGTCTACACCCCAATATCATATCCAAAATCTAATATACCAAGCAAAGAAAGATCCACTCGAGCATCCAAATCCCAATAGCCGCTAACGGTACCAATACACACGATCCACAACCACTACATAGCCTAAACATGAGAACTCCCAGTCTCCAACTCCATATAGCACACGAATCACTATACCTGATCCCAAATTCTGCCGTATGAATACATATTACATCTCAAGTACCCAATCATTCCACGAAAGATATTCCTAAAATTCCCCTGTGCCATCAAACAACTCAGACATCAACAGTCGATCTAACAAGAAAGCGCCGCAATACTACCGAAGTATCATCAGTTAAGTCACATTACCCCTTTCCGAGACAAATACTCTCGTCAAATCACTTCCAATTAGCAGTATCATTTCCTTCATTATCTGAGGCTACTCTTTACTTAAGAGTTTTATGAACTTCTTGTCAGAACTGAACTGTAACTCACCTAGCCAACAACTTCCACTAATCCCATTTGGAAGAAAATCATTACGCATTCCATGCTTCGCATGCCCATAGAAGATATATACATCTCCAAACCACGATGAAACCTAACAAGAATTCTTCCCCAATTCCATTTGCACAAGCTAAACTGTCAGGACTGAATCCTTCTAACTAGACCAGACTAGACAAGCTGTCAGCACTCAAGAGCTTTGCTGCACAATACCTGTAAGGGCTCATTACCTCGAACACATACAACGAAATTAATCATATCCTTACCATACCGATTCGGTCCACTATCAAGCTATTCGATCTATCTGATTTCCTTTGTGATTCATCATCCACTTAACATTCCTTCTTGTTGTAGCACCACAATGCCTCAACCCAGGCTTACCACACGAGACCCAAGCACGAGACCACACTATCTAAGACCCATAAGCCACTGAATACTCGCTCAAATGTTCCTAGAAACACCACATTCCCAAAATAATCTACTATGAAGAACTTCCTGCGAATCTAAATCTATTACCTTTATTCTCCTGATACTGATGCATAGAATCCCATAATTAACATAAAAATACCACAAGTCTTGACATTTTCCAATGAAAACACAGTCTCTAACAACATACACAACCTTAAGACACTTGGTTTTCACATGTAGAATCTTGAACACATTAGAACCATTCTCGAAAGTCATTCACTCTTATTCAAACTGCAAATTACCTGACCCAACGAACAGAGTGACTCGTGCCTTATTGGCACTCCGATAAAGCAAAATGAGATCCTTATCCCAATACAAACAAACATCTTCCTGCTCCATGCACCGAGCATTTTTACCAACAACAGCTTAAGACATCCTCTGATTATTACACATCTACGAGGCACCATATAACCTTTGTCAAAATTTTGCTTCGCTCGTGCCATCCTCGGCTCAATTTCCGCAACCAGAACTGATTCGCCAGCGTACCTCGAAACGGAACCAACATAGCACATAACCGTGCAATCAGCTAATCAACAACAACCTCCCCAACTTGGCTCGAAGCCGTATATCAGGACACACTCAATAACCCATAATACTTTTACTCTAATGATGTCACCATATCATAGTGAGATTAAAATCAAATCATCTACCAGTTCGTGAAAACACAGATCATCTAGTACTGTAATCCTCTGCAAACCTCGCATTCGTTCCCACCTCAGTTGAGTCCACTCTCTTAAGCGACCCGAATTCTCAAATTTCAACACGTACCCTTCAATTACACATGAGATCTTCTAACATACGCATAAGGATCATACCACTTAAGAACACTCCGCAGGGGATAACCCACCTGCTTCGCCTCAATTTAGTACTTCAGCATACCTTCCACCATCATATATGTTTCACAGTCAACTTAGTCTTCCTGAGTCTGAACTCATGCCGCCACATGTATTGCACTTTACTTTCCAACTAGGAGACACGAAAATCTTCTTTACGCGCCCATATTCGGGCTACACATCAAATCACAATAGGAAACGAATCACTTAACAGTTCATCTATTATCCAGCAGGCTTCTTCGTCACTACCAAGTCATCTAAATACATCTCGCAGTATTAACCTACTCATCACATGAATACCAAACCGCCATTTCGGCTAATAGGGACAATACCGAACATATAAGTTCGAAACACTTGCTCAAACGATCAGCACCTCAGTGCTCAAGCCATAGGCAAGATCCGGCCTCAAGTCCTCCAGACTGGCCCAACATCAAACTCACGGAGATTTCATCTCGCCCCTTGATCGGGGAATCACAAGCCATCAAGGCACATCTGATACTGAGCGCTCACGTGCGCACACAATCGCGTGGAAGGAATTTCAAGAGTTTTCTTTTCAAGCCGAATCAAGGACGCACGACAAGAATTCAAGAATGTGAAGTTTTTCCAAAGGTTCTGCAGCCTCTCGAGGATAAATACAGACGTCTCCGTACCGATCCGCGAGACTCTACTAAACCNATCTCGGCTGCTCTCTCCCTCATGACCCTGCCTGCCCTCTCTCTCTTTAGCATGCATACCCTCCATCCTCCTATCAATATTCACCACCTGCTGATACGGAATATCCATCTCCAACTCATGGGCCATGCTGGACCTGATGCTAGGAATGAGCCCCTCAATGAACCGACGAACCTTCTCGCGAACAGTAGAAACCAAGGCTGAGGCGTGTCTAGCCAAACTGGTGTAACGGACAGCATACTCCGAGACGGTCATAGCACCCCGGCGCAAATGCTCGAACTCCGCGCGCCATGCATCCCTGAGGCTCTGAGGAACAAACTCTCTCCGAAACATATCTGAAACTGGGTCCAAGTCAGTGAAGGTGCCTTGTCTGGGTTGTCTAACTCATAGGTGCGCCACCAATCATAGGCGGCTCCTCGAAGCTGAAAAGTAGTGAAAGAAACCCCGCTCGATCCAGAGATACCCATAGTACGGAGAATACGGTAACACTCATCAAGAAACCCCAAGGCATCGTCTGATGCTAATCCGCTGAACTCCGGAGGATCATACTTCTTGAACCTCTCTAGTCTCATCTGCTCCTGCTCGGAAGCCGCTGCCATGCCCTCGGGCTGAACTGGTGCCGCAGGCGGCGCAGGAATAATCTCTGGGACCTGCTCAACATGCGCTCGCTGCTCAGGAGTGCGGGTGGCGGGGGTCTGTGCTCCTCCCCCGGCCTGGGATGTGGCTGCAGCAAGGGGAAGCAATCCTGCCTGAGCCAAAGTGGTGTAGATACTCATGAACTGTGCCAAAGTCTCCTAAAGGACTGGAGTAGTAATAGTAGTAGGCGTGTCAGGTGCCTGGGCTCCGCCTGGATATGTTGGTGGTACCTCGGCGGCAGCTCGCGCAGGTGCTCTCGCTGCACCACATGCGCGTCCTTGAACTCTACCCCGACCCCGACCCCGACCTCCGACGGTTGCAGCAGGGGGCGCGGGTGCCTGATCACCTCGGGTAGTACGTGTCCTCACCATCTGTGAGAGAGTAGAAGACAGAGGTTTAGGATTGTAGATGTCAAAAATCTCGCACGACAGGGAAATCAAATGAAGTGGAAATTTTCCTAACGGTCACATAGCCCCTCGCAGATAAGTACAGACGTCTCCGTACCGATCCACGAGACTCTAATAAACCGGCTTGTGATCTGTGACTCCTATGAACCTAGAGCTCTGATACCAACTTGTCACGACCCTAGTTTACCAACCGTAAACATGTCATGACGGCACCTAGTCTCCATGACCAGGTAAGCCTAACATTTGCGGAAATACAATAATTGCGAAAAAATAGAGAAAATCAAATCAAATATCTAAAGGAAACTGTACTAAATGTCGCATGGCAAGTACAACTCAATATCACAAGTCTAAAACAATTCCCAAAACCCGGAAACTCACAAATCACAAGCTAAGGGATACATAAGAGGCTCCGACTCAAGAATATCTATACAAAAGGAGAAATGCTGAAAGAGCTATACTTATTATAGAAAACTGGAAAGGGACTCCTCGGTCTGCGGACGTAGCAGATATACCTCGAAGTCTCTACCGATACGCCTCCTTCCAAGGCTGACAGAATTGAGTGGGAGTACCTGTATCTGCACAACAAAAATGTGCAGAAGAGTAGTATGAGCACACCACGGCTGTGCCCGGTAAGTATCAAGACTAACCTCGGTGGAGTAGTGACGAGGAACAGTCAAGGCACCTACCGGTCAATAAACAGTATAATCATAGGAATAATGGAAATGACATATAAATATGTAAAGACTGCATGAATGACCAAGAATGCTACAATTCACAATAAGGGGGAAAAATACAACAAGTAACAACGAGGATATAATAAATGAGGATAGGAAATGACGGCAGAATCACAATCCAAATCCTAAAGTCACAACACAGCAATGGGAAAACAAGTCAATATCTCATATCCTACAATGATGTTCACAAAGGTCTTATCCGACTCTTTCCATAATTTCACCAAGTCTCGGACAAACCACAACTCGCGAAGACCCAACATCTGAAATCTAACAATTGGCATCCTGTGCCCCATCAATCTCATGGTCATACCGACAACTAACTGGCTAACTAGGGCCACTCTCACTAACATAATGGATAAACGAGGGCGTACCTCCACTCTTAGCAAAATCAGGAGGAATTCACCTCTAATAGGGGTGTTCAGCTACGTGTATGCTTGTGCAAATGTTTCTAACAAAATTCTACCAGCTAGTAAACACGAAAAGGAGACGGACCGCACGTACGATGTTTCCTCACAACTTCCAAGCGATAAAGCTCATACCGGTAAGCAACCCAAAAGCACATTATTAAGCAAATAGGAATGCCTCCACAGACCGTCATAATTCTCTACAATCATCCCCTGACATAGCCCACCTTATTTTGCCACGTGTGCAAAGAATAATATAATAAGCACCGCCTTATTTCGCCACACGTGCATCACAATATTCCCACCTTATTCCGCCACATGCGCAACCCATATATAAGCATATAACATATCCCGCCTTATTACGCCGTATGTGCAACACATCAATAGCAACAATAACACGGAAAAGACCTCGTGCAACCCTTCAACAACAACTGCACGGCAGAGACCTCGTGCATCACAGTACCAATAGCCGCACGGCAGAAACCTCATGCATCACAGTATCAACAACAGCACGGCAGAAACCTCGTGCATCACAGTCTCAAGTACAACACAACAAACGACAATATATACAGGAACAAAGCAAGAGAATCAACTTAGTTATTTCCGTTCACCAAAATACAGTACAACTAACTCACAAGGAATAACCGTAACAGAGAAATACTAAGCGCAATAAGAACAACTCAACAAGGGAGAAATAATATGAAACAACGATCCCATAATACTAAGTTCAACAACAAGGAAATTAACATGATTCAAATAATTACAATTAAGGAAATATCAACTAAACATAGGATATCTAACTTCTTTCCAATTAAGACCAATAAATTACATGAGAGATAGAAATAATGCTTTTCAAATAAAGACAAGCAGTTAGAAATGATAATGTGACTATAGAAGGGTAATGTCTACAGTGAAACAAGTAAAAGTCAATTAGACAACAAGAATAAGCCAAAAAGGGCAAATAAATTCCAAGTAAGACATGTAAAGGTGAAGCTAATAACAGGGAACTCAATTGTATCAAGAACAACTTCATATTCGGTGACTACAAGGATCTAAGAGCCTAAAAGGGATAATTTTTCACAAATAAATCCGAGCACGCACTCGTCACCTCGCGTACAAGGAATACAATCAACAAAGAAGACTCAAATCCTAAGGGGAAGTCCCCCACACAAAGTTAGGCAAGCCACTTACCTCGAACCGGCACAAAATCAACTAGAAACCACGCCTTTGCCACGAGTATCCGACTCCAAATGGCACAAATCTATTCAATATAATTACATATCATAAATAACATCGCAAGCAACTGATTCTACTATTTAATTCAAAGCTAAGGCGCGAAAATAGGTGAAATGACCAAAATGCCCTTCAGGCCAACGCCTCGGAATCGAAT
>NW_017681725.1:0-1583 GCF_001879085.1 Nicotiana attenuata
AACTATTTTTTACAAAATTCATTTCGTCGGGCTTGGGACCTCGGAATTCGAGTTCCGGGCATACGCCTAGACTCCCATTACTTTTCCGTACGGACTCCGTCCGGGACCGTACAAACCACGGGTCCGGGTCCGTTTACCCAAAACGTTGACCGAAGTCAAATTAATTCATTTTATAGTCAAAATTTATCATTCACAGATTTTCACATGTAGGCTTTCCGGCTACGCGCCCGGACTGTGCACGCAAATTGAGGTGATGCTAAAAGAGGTTTTTAAGGCCTCGGAACGTAGAATTTTTATTTTAAAACAAGTGATGACCTTTTTGGGTCATCACAACAAGTTTTCAACAAAACTTCTTGCAACCAAACGATTCCAACAAGAATTATTAGAACCTTAGCAAATAAAATTTTGCTGTTCTAAAGGAGTACGATGCAACCTTTTCCAAGAATATCATACAGATTTTTCCCTACTCCAGGTATGTTAAGGCTATCCCTTCTTTCTTTTTGTCATGATCCAAATGATATAAAAATAAACGACTCTATTCATAGAAATACTAGGGGTCTCTATATTCTTGATTCCCCATGTGACATATTATTATATCTTCTGTTCATGGGTCTCAGAATAATACGAAGTTGATAGAGTTTATGTGAAAGGAATGTTGAGATTATTAACATATTTTCATGCATTCATTCTTTTATACATCTACATTGACCCATGACCAGATGGGGTTATATACGCGTATTTATATGTATATATATGTATATGAGATATGGGAAAAGGTTATGGCGTTGTATACGCACTACCACCTGATCAGTTGGCATATGTTGATGATTTTGCCCACAGTGGCTGAGATGATGTAATGGGATGCCCTCAGAGGCTTGATGATGTTATGTGCACCTATACCTATTCATGACACAATATTTACACGCACGTGCATGATATTATAACTGTTTCAGGATTTGCAAAGTTATTTACACTTACTGGCGGAATTCCTTATTCCATGTTTCATCTATGTCTCTTATGTACTGATTTTCATGCCTTACATACTCAGTACATTATTCGTACTGTCACGACCCAAAATCCACTAAAGGTCGCGATGGCGCCGGACACTGCTGTCAGGCAAGCCAACCAAATTACTTGATGAAGTTCTCATTTTTAACAATCTTGAAAACTAAGTTTTATCTTCAATTTTTCATAAATAAAAAGATAATTGCTTCAATTCAAATTAAATAATAAGCAATTAATACAAAATATTTCAGACCATCCCAGAACCCGGTGTCACGAGTGCATGAGTATTTACTAAGAAGGAAATAAAATACAACATCCGTCCGAAATACAGCGGACAGAAAGTAAATACAATTTACTGGAAGGGACTATACTAGCTGCGGGCCGCCTCGAATAATGCAACTCACCTAGTCCCTGAATCAACCGTGCTGCTACGCCCAGTAGGCCACTAGAGTTACATATACCTGTGCAACAAAAATGCACAGAAGTGTAGTATGAGTACGAAAACAACGTGTACTCAATGAGTATCCCGTCTAATCTCGAAGAAGTAGAGACGAGATGGTCGACTTCGACACTTACTA
>NW_017681725.1:4837-5915 GCF_001879085.1 Nicotiana attenuata
CCATGACGGAAGAGATGTGTAGAAATTCATAACCGGCTGTCGGATCAACAAATCATTGGGGCTATACCCCCGACAAGAACCATCACCTCATTCTGAACCAAATAATGGTCTTAGCTCCTCAATATACTTCATATAGTCAGATTGCACTGATCCCAAATCCAATGATCTCGTCTCACCCAGTACGAGCTGCTCAGGCATTAAGCCACCTCGGACATGATCGAAACACTCATATGATGCCACAATGTGCCAATAGGCTACCAATTCGAACGCGATACAAAAGGAAAATGAACTCTGGAAGGAACTACCTAACTCACGCACCAATACGGACATTCCTTAGAAAATAGGAAGCAAGGCATACAAAATAGTATATAGGAAACTATACCCAACATCACACTGTTGCGGCGTGCAACCCGATCCAAATAACATACCCATGGCGGCGTGCCACCCGATCCACACATAACACTCACCTAAGGAGATGCACATCGAGCTAAATTGCTCATTACAATAAAATACCGAATTTCGGTCACAAGCACGCTAGGTGCATAATACCATCCCTGAGGGGACATATAGCGCTATAAGCTACAAAGCTCAAGCACAACTGAGGTGCGATATACAATCTAAATCTCAAGAGCCATTTTGCTCATAATACATCATTTCTACGCGGATCCTCAACACATAAACAATTTCTCAAGCCGTCTCACAACTCACACAGTGCAATGTATCACTACATGAAATATATGACAACGAAATAACACCCTGACTACTCCTCCATAAGGAGCGCATTACTGAAATGGACACTTTTGGCCTGGTATAGAGCCCATATCACATTTGAATCTATCCACCGACCTCAAGTTGATTCTGGTCTCACTGACTAGGCTAATAACCTTTCCAAGGTCCATAATAACTCTCCTTTCTTTCATAACGCATAAGAACAACCATCATAACCGGAGAAATCCTCCACAGTCCACAACTTAATAGACTGAGTGCCCTCCAGGCATATATTCTCAAATCAACGATATTATCACAACCTTCATATTTGGTTTAAGTCTTTAATCAATCAAGTGACTACCTGCCACAC
>NW_017681725.1:9966-10945 GCF_001879085.1 Nicotiana attenuata
CATGTCTAAATCCATGTAAGATCACATATTTAACTCAAAAATAGGAAGAAATCACTTACCTAGTGTTGCTTGGTGAAAATCCCTCCTTGAGCTCTCCAAAATAGTCCAAGCCAAATGAAAGAAATGAAAAAAATGGGCTAAAACTCGTGTTTAAAACAATCTGCCCATGCTTCATCGAGTTGTACCTTACGCTGTGCAAGTTGTACATCCTATTACCATTCTCCCCTGCTGTACACCTTTTATTAAAACGCCCATAACTCCTTGTGGAAATATCCAAATGACAAACGGTTTGAAGATTTAGAAACTAGATTCAAAGATCTTTCATTTTATAGGTTGTACACCATATAAGTCTTTATATATTCCGAGAAATGAGCTTCTAAAGTAGGCTCCATGCATCGGAAAATTGTTTCGAAACTGCTCCACCAGCCATTTCCAATCGATCATATCTTTCTGATAACATGTCCAAATTATGAAGGGTTTAACTTTATGGAAACTAGAATGCAAGGGAAACAACTTTTATGTTTTACAAATTTTCAGATTCCTTATAGATTTTGAGATATAAGCTTCCAAAGTAGCCTCCTCGATTGCACCATTGCTGTCCAAAACAGCAGTTGCAGATGATTTTCAGCAGCTTTAAATTTCCGAAATCGATCCGTTAACCTTCCGAAATCCACCCGAGACCCTCGGGGCTTCAACCAATTATACCAACATGTCCCAAAATACAATACGAACTTAGACGAGGCTTTAAATCACATCAAACAACGTCAAAATCATGAATCGTACTTCAATCCAAACTTTATGAAACTTTGAAAATTTCAAAACATACTACATTCGATGCCGAAAATCCGTCAAAATCAATGTCCGATTGACCTGCTCCAACTTTTGGAATTGGAAATCCGACCCGACTAATCAAAAAGTTAAAACTACTCGGTACAACTACTCAAAACCTTACAAATTTACTATCTTTAGTCCAAATAGA
>NW_017681726.1:0-10945 GCF_001879085.1 Nicotiana attenuata
ATACATCTTCACAGCACCCGGATGGATGGAATACCGCGAACTATGGGCCTCTGCTAGAATCATCTCTCGGAGACCATCAACATTGGGCACACAAATCCGGCCCTGCATCCTCAATACTCCATGATCTCCAATGGTCACATCCCTGGCATCACCACGCTGAACCTTGTCCTGAAGGTCAAGCAAATGAGAGTCATCATACTGCCGCTCCCTGATACGATCAAATAGGGAAGACCGGGAAACCACACAGGCTAGAACCCGACTGGGCTCCGAGAGATCCAATCTCACGATCTGACTGGCTAGGGCCTGAACATCCATCCATCGGCCTCTCTGAAGCTGGTAAATATGCCAAACTACCCAAACTCTCTGCCCGGCGACTCAAGGCATCCGCCACTATATTGGCCTTGCCAGGGTGATACAGAATAGTAATGTCATAATCCTTTAGCAACTCTAACCACCTCCTCTGACGCATATTGAGATCCTTTTGCTTGAGTAAATGCTGCAAACTCCGATGATCAGTATAGATCTCGCAAGGCACTCCATATAAATAATGATTCCAGATCTTCAAGGCATGGACAATGGCAACTAACTCAAGGTCGTGGACAGGTTAACTCTTTTCATGTATCTTCAACTGTCTGGACGCGTAGGCAATCACCCTACCGTCGTGCATCAACACTGCTCCAAGGCCAACTCTCGAGGCGTCACAATAGACAGTATAAGACCCCGAACCGGTAGGCAACATCAAGATTGGGCTGAAGTCAAAGCTGTCTTGAGCTTCTGAAAGCTCGCCTCACACTCCTTTGTCCACTGAAATGGGGCACCCTTCTGGGTTATCTAGTCATAGGGGCAACAATCGATGAAAATCCCTCCACGAAACGACGGTAGTAACCCGCCAAGCCAAGGAAACTGCGATTCTTTGTAGCTTAGGACGGCGTGGGCCAACTCTGCACGGCCTCTACCTTCCTCGGATCCACCCGAATACCCTCACTAGAAATCACATGGCCTAAGAATGCCACAGAACTCAGTCAAAACTCACATTTTGAGAACTTTGCATATAAGCTTCTCCCTCAAGGTCTGAAGCACGGTCCTCAAGTGCTGCTCATGATCTTCCCGACTCCGGGAATACACCAGAATATCATCAATAAAAACAATCACGAACGAGTCAAGATATGGCCTGAACACATTATGCATCAAATGCATGAAAGCTGCAGGGGCATTGGTCAGACCAATTGACATGACGAGGAACTCGTAATGGCCATATCGAGTCCTGAAGGCAGTCTTCGGGATTTCTGGCTCCCGAATCTTCAACTGATGGTAACCTGAGCGCAAGTCAATCTTAAAAAACACCTGTGCGCCCTGAAGCTGGTCAATCAGATCATCTATACGAGGCAAGGGATAACGGTTCTTCACTGTAACCTTGTTCAACTGGTGGTAGTCAATACACATGCGCGTAGAACCATCCTTTTTCTTCACAAACAAAACAGGAGCACCCCACGGTGAAACACTGGGTCGAATAAAACCCTTACCAAGCAATTCCTGCAACTGATCCTTCAACTCCTTCAACTCAGGAGGAGCCATACGATACGGAGGAATGGAAATGGGCTGAGTGCCCGACAACAGATCAATGCCAAAATCAATGTCTCTATCAGGCGGCATGCCCGGAAGATCAGCTGGAAATACATCGGGATAATCCCGTACCACTGGAACAGAATCAACAGAAGGGGTATCAACACTAACATCTCTCACATAAGCCAAATACGCGGCACACCCCTTCTCAACCATGCGCTGAGCTTTAAGAAAAGAGATAACTCTACTGGGAGTGTGATCTAAAGTACCACTCCACTCAACACGTGGAATACCTGGCATAGCCAGCGTCACGGTCTTGGCGTGACAATCAAGAATAGCAAAATGGGGCGACAACTAGTCCATGCCCAAAATAATGTCAAAATCCACCATACCGAGTAATAATAAGTCTGCTCTGGTCTCAAAACCACGAATAGTAACCAAACATGACCGATAAACGCGGTCCACAATAAGAGAATCTCCCACGGGAGTAGAAACATAAACGGGGGCACTCAAAGAATACCGAGGCACACCCAAATGAGGAGCAAAGTAAGAAGACACATAAGAGTAAGTAGAGCCCGGGTCGAATAGAACCGATGCCTCTCTGTGACAAACCGGAATAATACCTATAATGACGTAGTCGGAGGCAACAGCCTCAGTACGAGCAGGAATAGCATAATATCAGGCCCCGCCCCTCTCTCGAGGGCGACCTCTATCTCCACGAACTCTGCCCCTAGCCGGCTGGGCAGGTGGGGTAGCAGCTGGAGCTGTGATCATGGCCTGAGAACTCTGAGGAGCACGCTGCGGCTGAGCAGTCTGCGAAGATGCACCCCTACTAAGTCTGGGGCAGTCCCTAACCATGTGGCGTATATCACCGCACTCGAAACAAGCTCTGGGAGGACGCGGTGGCTGTGACTAGGGGTGTTCATAAAAACCCGAAAAACCGAACCAAACCGAAAACCAAACCAAACCGACCAAAAAAACCGATACTTTTTGGTTTGGTTTGGTTTTGGTTTTGAATTTTAAAAACCGAACAAATTTGGTTTGGTTTTGGTTTTAATCAGAAAAAAACCGAACCAAACCGACTATAGGAGTAGCTATTTCAAATTTAATATTACACCTATAAATATGTATATTGTTATACAAAGTTTCAAAAAAATTTATATGGGTAAATGTTAATAGTTTGACACTTTTAATATAGTTCTTTACCCATTACATTGCTAGTTTTGATGGTAGTTTTCTTATTGTTAGTTGATAAGAATCCATTCGTGTTTAATAATAACATATTTTTATTGAGTCACTTAAATATTCACTCAGCTATTTGATTCAATATTTGCAATCAAATATATCTGGTAAATAATAGAATTTCAACAAGATGCAATTGACTTTGATAGTGTTACATTGAAAATGTGGTCTGCGTCGGATAAAAAATGTTTGTTGGTAGTTGTATGATCTTATATTTTAAGAAAACAACGGCCAACAAATATACACGACGAAAAAAACGAGGAAAACCGACACTAAATCGATATGCGAAAAAGAACCAGACTTGAATTGGTTTTGGTTTGTGCTCTAATATTTGAAATAAACCACGACTTACTTGGTTTGTGGATGATATTTTTAGGGAAAAACTGTTATCCAGACGAACCATGAACACCCCTCAGCTGTGACTGGGCTGGGGACTAGGACCTGCTGGATCTTGACCTATCTGGAAAAACACCACCGCAGCAGGAGCGGCGCTGCTTAAGAAAACTAAGAGGTGCATAGTAGGGTTCCTGAGGTGCAGGTGGAGCTGGAGAGCTGACCGAGGCTTGCTCGGAAGAGTGACATGAACAGGGCGACCCGATACCTCCTACCATAATCGACTGCTGATAGGGGTACGGGCACCAGATTGTAGTGACCCGACTCTTGAGACCGTCTTGGCCTCCCCTCGCCTCGCTCCCTGGCGAGCATACCTCAATCCTCGCTAAGCAATGCTCACTACCATGCTGATAAGGAACATTCCGTCTCCAACTTCTCAGAGCCATGCTAGATCTAGCTGGTGGGATAAGACCCTCAATGAACCTTGCGACTCTCTCCCGACTTGTACGCAACCAAAGCCGGTGGCATTCCCCTGGCCAACCTGGATCATAGCGGATAGCATACTCCGACGAGACGTCAAATAGCACGCACTTGGCCGCGAAATGCCTAAACATACCTGCGCGCCAATGCATGTCCCTAAGACTCTGGGGGACCAAACTCTCTCATGAACATATCGAGAACTGGGTGTCCAAGTCAAGTTGAAGACAGCGCTCTAACTGGAGACTCGTCTATCCTCATAAGTGCCGCCACCAATATCATAGGCGGCTCCCCGAAGCTGAAAAGCAAGTGAAAAGAAACCGCCGCTGGGGAACTTTTTCGCCACTATGCCCATAGTGCGAAGAATATACGGTGGACACTCCTCTAGAAATTCCCAAAGGCATCGTCTGATGCTAATCCATTGAACACATACTTTCTTGAACCCTCTTGCAGTCATCGCGCTGCTCGTAGCCTCTGAAGCAGCTGACCAATCCTCGGTCTGAACTGGTGCTGCGACAGGCGTGCCGTAGGAATTAATCTCGGGAGCCTTTGCTCAACTCTGCACTCGCTGCCCTCAGAGAGTGGCGGACGGCCGGGAGTCTAGGTGCTTACTCCCCCGGCCGGGATGTGGGCGCTGCAGCAAGGGGAAGCACCCGCCTGAGCCAAGGTGGTGTACATAACCATTAGAAACCTGAGCAATAAAGTCTCCTGGAGCGCTGGGAGTAGTAGTGCAGATAGTAGGTGTGCCAGGTGCCTGGCTCCGGCTGGATTCTGCTGGTGGTTAAACTCCGTCGGGCGGCAACTCTATCGCAGGTCTTGCAGCTGCACCACGGGCGCGTCCTCGACCTCCCCACGGGGGGCGGGGCCGAGGCTCTGGAGGCTCGGCTACTGTCATAGGGGGCGCGGGTGCCTGATTACGCGACTCGGAGTGGCACGATGTCCTCGACCATCTGTGAGAGAATTTAGAGATCAGAAGTTTAGAATTTGATGATGCAAAATATCGCACGACAAGGAAATTCACAAATGAAACGACAAGACTTTTCCTAAACAGTTAACAACGCCCCTCGTACGTAATACAGATGTCATCTGTAATCCCATACAGCGAGACTCTAAATAAACGGGCCTGTTTCCGTGACTCCTATTGAACCTAGAGCTTCTGATACCAACTTGTCCGACCGGCCCGGTTCACCCTCATGGAACATGTCGTCGAATGGCACCTATAGTTCTACAACTAGAGGTTACGCCTAACAGTATGCAAAATAACAATTGATTTAACTTGAGGAATAATCAATTAAAACTGAACATATGAAAAATAACAAATCTGAATATAAGGCGCCCGCCTTTACAACTCTAAGATATGCGGAAGGTCTACAACTCAATCCCAAAACCGAAAATCACGGGAAACACAGGCTAATAGGATTTACCATAAGTTTACCCTAATCTCCAGAATAATTCTACTCAAAAGTATGATAGGATAAGGTCTTATCAACTAGAATAAGGAAGAAGACTCTTTTCGGGTACTGCGGGATGTCTGCAGATATACCTCGAAGGTCTCCGATGTATCTCATCGCTTCAAGGTAGTGCCGCCGAGAAAGTACCTGGATTTGCACATGAAACAATGCGCAAAAAGGCATGAAGTACACCAACGGTACTCAGTATAGTTGCCAAGCCTAACCTCGGTTGCCGGTAGTGACGAGGTAAGCAGGGCCCTACTGAGATAAAATATAAAATTAATTAACAGTATGAAAATCCTGACGAATAATGAGTACGCAGTGAGACAAAGACAGGCTAACGATAATAAAACAAACTACCTCAAGGAACAAAATGGACACAGAATGACACAGCTCAATTCTACAAGATAACAATAAGGGTCTCGTCCCTCAGGTGACTATCGTCCTGTAGCTCCTCCTCAACTCCGCTCCGGTGGATCTCCCGGGGATACCGTCCGGTATCCAACTCATTGCCAACCGAAAGGATCACATCCGATAGCGAACACAAATCCCGTACAGTCCAACCACATCTATATTCGCGACGTGGGGATCTATCCGGGAATCTAACCCGATAGTTCCCAAAATAGTACAAAGGTGCCAGAGGGTAGAATCACGTAGGCAATCGAAGACCCGTAGCCCCAAAGTGTAAACAACACAGGGGTGAGAGCGATACCGGATCCCACATTCGTAGTCCATAACTGATAAGATGCGCAACCACAGCCAGATAAATATACCAAGGAATGAAGTACGATACAACACAGATAGAGAATCTAGTCTCTAGCATGCTTCACGGTAGAGTAGACAGGTCAAAACAACTCAAGCAAGTTAGGCAATCAAGTTCAACTAAATATGATTTTTTTTCCAATCTCAGCACAAGTTATATTTCAAGTTAGAATAGGCAAGTAAGAAGAAACCAAATCTCAATAACTTAAAAGTTAAAAACGGATTTTCCAATCAATCGGCTCAAGGTACGCCCGGTCACCTCCACGTACAGGCACTCAAATATCAAGTAACAATCACTAAGGGGAAAAAGTCCCCACAAAGTAGACAAGCCACTTACCTCGAATCGGCACCAAAATCAACTCGAAAATCACACTTTTGCCACGAGTAATCGACTTCCAGAATGGCCCAAATCTTATTCAATTCCAATTATATCATAAGTAATATTGCAAACACTGATTCCACTATTAAATTTAAAGCTAAGGCGGCCGAAAATAGGTAAAAAGAAAAAAATGACCAAATGCCTCTCAGCGACAACGTCCTCGGAATCGAATATTTTCAATTTTCAGGAACCCTCTACTCTCACGGTCTAACCATCATAAAAATTTCTCCCAAATCGGAGATCAAAATGGGCTGGCACTTCAATCCAAAAGTTGGTCTTAAGAAGTTTTTCCCCAACTATCCGAATTTTGATCCTAAATCCTTCGGGAATTCTCGTGTTTAACTAGATATGATGGAATACAACTAAATAGGACTTAAGAAATGTTACCCAATGATCTTCTCTTCAGAGAACCCATCCAAGAATGCCCTCTCCAGCTCTCAATTGATTTTTCTTTTTTGAACTCAAACCCTCGAATTCTTATTTCTGAACAGGGATACCGCTTCTGCGGCCATAGGACGCTTCTGAGGTCCCGCTTATGCGCAATCAAGCAGCCGCGTCTAGCGGTCTCTTTATAAAATTCGACCTTTCGGCTTCTGCGGTTCCATCTTTCGCAGAAGCCGGGCCACGCGTTTCTGCCGGAAATCCTGCCACTTCTGCAGGTTCCGAGGAGGATGCCACCTACTCGCTTCTCGCGGTGACCCCAACGGCCGCTTATCTGCGGAGTTCCCAAGCCGGGGAGAAGCGAAATAAGATACCAGAAGCAGCAGGAACTGCTACCTCTCAACTTCCAAAATTCTTCCGAGATCGCTCATCCGAAACCATCCCGAGCCCCGGACCTCAACCAAAAAACACCAATTCCACCCAAACCCGCTTATTTTAAACTTGTTTACCAATCCTTTAAACACCTAAAACAACACCGGAAACCCGATTTTAATCCAATGATTCCAAGCCTAAGAACTTTCAAATTTCTTCCAAATACGCTTCCTCGATGCACAAACCTAACAGACACGATCGGAACAATACCTGAAACTTTGCACCACACATTCCCAGAATGACACTGACGGAGCTATTGCAACTTCCAGAATTCATTCCGGCCCCTTTCGGATCAAAAATTCACTATCGGGACCGGAAACTTCAAAAAATTCAAACTTCGGCATTATCAAGCCTAAAATGAGCTACGCTTCCAAATTACATTCCGAACTTTGCTACCCCAACCCGAAATCACCTTAAAGGAGCTAACGGGACCATCGGATTTCCATTCGGAGGTCGTCTCACACTGTTCCGACTGCGGACCACTTTATCACTACTAAGCTCTCGTTAGGACTAAGTGTCCCAAAACTCTCGAAACTCAACACCGAAGCGTCCCCGGCAAACCAATAATAGCAGGAATATGACACTGTAGGCGGAGCAGTTATTAAATGGGTGGGGATTCGGCGGCGTTAATTCTCTGAAGACGACCGGGGCCGGGTCGTCACACTTTTGAACGTTGTAACTGTAAGTTAAGACTGTCTGCATAAACTTTTGAACTTGGAAATCAAAGTAAGGACCATTGTCCCTTAACTTTTGACTATGTACTGTAAGTTAAGGACTGCCTGTCCCTTAACTTTTTGAACTATGTAGCTATAATTTTAAGGCTGCTGTCCTTAACTTTAGAACTATGTAACTGTAAGTTAAAGAACTGTCTGTCCTTAACTTCTTGAACTTGGTCCTTAAACTATTGAACTTAACTTTATGACTTCAAAACTACATCCTTGCTACCAAAGTACTTGTATTCATCTGAAAGTGAACTGAAGGAGTTTTCTGCTTCACATTTTGCTGAGACTATTTCTATCTCTGGCATCAAAGTTCCATAAGGAACTTTCGTCACTATATCATTTGACTCAGAATTCCGCAATCTTTGTATTAGCAGTTGTTTTCAAAACCAAAAGTCATCGTTGTCAATCATAACAGTTAGTGAAACAAGCGCAAATTAAAAACCTAAAGAAAATATTATATGGATACACACCAAAACGAATGGTCTTAAATTACCGGGGCTCGTTTGTTTTTTGTATTCTTTGAGTTGAGCTACTATGCGATGAGTGTCACCTTAGTAGCTGGAATGCCAGTCTCCATCTTCTCTAACCTCTGGGAACTGGAAATACAAACATATTCAAGTTAGGAAATACACCAGAGCAAAACGAAGAGCAAGTCTTTATGGTTTTGAATGCACAGTATGTCTAGTGCTGTTTCAACTCGTCTGTAATATTCCGTTGGAGGAAAGCTCCTTACCAACTAGTTGGTGATCTCTCAAAAGAAGAAGCGGAGAAGGGGAAGCGAACGGACCTTTTCCCAAATCTTATTTAGGATTGTGTTTATGAAACATGAAAATTATATTTGGTGACGCCTAGACACAAGGATGCCATCTCAGCACTATTAGCTACGTAATGCCTAGACATTCAGCCTGACCAACCCAAATGCTAATGATACAGTGAAATTCCAACGTTAATTTCATCAATAGTTAACCATAAATAATCGCGGAAGCTTGCGCCACGGTGTTACCTTGGTACTGTCTCAATCGCATCTGAATGGATCTAGACACACTGGCGCGCCCGTGTACTCTAAGGTTATGGGTCCCAGAGAATCCTCACTATCATCCTGTGCCTACTCTGCAAACTTGAACTATCGCTCCTACTGCGTCTACTAATGCGCCCGCTGTACTCTAAGCTGAATGTTCCGATAAAAAAAAATGCCTGAGTGGGGAGAAAAAAATCCTTGGTTTTAAATAAAAGTAGTAATACCCATGCTAAACTTTACTAGTTTGAAGTATTGAGATCTTACTTCCCGGTTTCCCACGCCCATCTCTCCTTTTCGCTTAACTTATTGGGCCCTTATTTCTCACTTGAAATCTATAACTTGGCGTGGCCTTTTAGTTATTGCAGGGAAAAAAAACAGTGGATTTCTATAGTGACCATTGAGATTGTAACTTCAGGCCTAATTGATTGCTGTGAATTTTGTTTTGAAACTGGTTCTACGTGAACAGTTTAAGCCATTGGCTATGCGAGAGAGTGCTAGTTCTATCTGGTGTAATTGGGCGTACACGGAATTTTAATTCTTCAAACTTCAGCTTTGGTTTTAATATATATTGGCTTCCGGTACCTTAAGCGATCTAAATTACATTCTAGGGACTTGAACGGATGGTGTTTGGATGGGATGTCGAATACCAGGATAATAGGACTAATTTCATATGATGAATATACATACTTGATAATACATTAGCTCTATTCCCCTCGTTCCATTTTTATTGCCTGTTTGTTTACTTTGGGGGCCCGATCTTTACTTAATTTACAAAAGCCTAGAAATTTTGGGTGTGGCGCTTTATTATAACCTATCTTTTAATGACATTACCCCCGCTTATTATAGGTTGCACTTTATATACTTTTGTGGTGGGGCGATGCGGGCGTAGCCATTTCCCCCGAACACCCCGACTGATAGCCTCCCCAGCTGGCCATTTAGTTGATGGTGGACTACCCGAATCTATCATATTTCTCTTTGCGGAATCATAAATAGGGAAAAATAACTCGTGTAAACCAGTATGGCTTCAAAATAAATAACCCCAAAAATATATTTTTTTTTTTTATATTGATGGTATTAACCGAGGAGGTCAAGTGCGTACCGACTTACTCCTCCTTCATCCACCCCACTGTGTGGCAGTTTGAGTCTTATACTTAGGTTTCACCTTTTGTTGTTGTTGTGTTATAGTGTGTTATATTATATTTTTAGCTGAGGGCTTATTGGCTGATCTTATGTAAAAGTTTCAACTCTCAGCGGGCTAAAACCGCGCTAGACTCTGGGCTAATGGTACTATAAGATTGCGGCCCACATCTTCCTCGTGTGGAGGTCCTGGGCCAAGCCCAAGCAGGTCCAATACGAAAACCATCACTCTCATTCATCGTACAACCGTGATACGGATACCATGTAATGAGGATGAACAAGCAAATGCCTTCCGTTTTACCAATACCAAATTTATTTACTGTGAAAGATTCAGTAGATATGTCTACTTTACATACAGGATTCTAACCTCTTTGATAATTTCATTTCATTCAGATGTATAAACGGAGTTGGAAATACCGAGTTTAGGGGCACTACTTTTGTAATCCGTCTTACACTCCAATGTTTAAATGAGTGATGTGGAGCTTCCTGAAACCTACTCGAAGTGTTAATCGACTCTCGAATTACTTATACTAATCGAAGTTTTATATATTAGTGGGTAGTTTAGAATCGCCCTTGTTAGTTGTGGTAAATTTAGTGAATTAGGATCTATATTTTGCAATAAGTGTCAGGCAAGATTTTGTTTAGAAATTGTCCTTTTTTGGGAGAAGATACACATTTTTCAGTCTACTGTCGGTTAAATGCTATTTATACTGGTCTAATTTGTAAGAAATCACTAAATGAATTAACTATATCTCACACTTGGTCAGATTCGTTACTCATTATGTGACTGCTCCAGGGTTTATAGAATTTTTCCATATATGCTATGTATTTCTTAATTTTAGTTTTGTACATTAACCGATACTTCTTAGGTGAGTTAAGTAATTGGACTCCTGGAGCCATCTAACAAGATTTTTGGTCATCTATATACTCCATTACCGGTATAATCTTTGTAGAAACTTTGATAGGTTGGAACCTCAATACTTTTTCATAGTATTCGTAAATTATCCGCAGGCCTTACTGCCTAAGGTCCGCTGTCGGTCTTTGATGT
>NW_017681727.1:0-771 GCF_001879085.1 Nicotiana attenuata
AAACATAGTGAAAAAAGCTAGATTTGAAGCATAAGAACATGTTTTAAGAAAAGCTTGGAACTTAAACAAGTTCAAAAGACAAAGAGGTAGTATAAACTTAAGGAAACAGTAGATGAAACATGTTTAAAAGAGCTCAAGCAAAGTCCAGAAAAAGGCAAATAAAGAACTTAAGAACTAAGTAGGAAACACATACAGTAAAAGGGCTCAACATACCAGAAAAGTATATCAATAAGACATATAGAAAAACACAACAGGATGAACATGTGAGCCTGGTGTAGAAGCACAGTAGAACACAAATCACAAACGAATCATGTATAGTAGAAAGAAAGCGGAAGAAAACACATGCGTGGTGGAAAAGACAATATACGAACATAGTATAGACGAATACATACAAAGAAAAGAAAAGGAAGAGTCAGAAAAACATCTTAAGCTTTTCGGGAACCCTAGATCGGAAAGAAGTAATTTTGAAGAAAAAAAATTGGGGAAAGCGTTTTAAAATTTCAGTAAAGCACAGATATAGCATAGATTTAAGAAAACAATCAGAGAAAACCTCGAATAGCTTAGGGTTCCAGAGAAACCCTAGAAATGAGAAAGGCTTGGAAGAAAGTCCGATCTTGAGTCGGAGAGGTCAGAAATAGGCTCCTGATGCTTGGATACGCCAGAGCGAGGCCGGAGAGGCCTCAAAGCCATGGATCTGAGAAGATTTGAAAGAACACCATCGAGGTCAGACCTCGAAACTTCGAACACCCATGGTTTAAAGGTGGAGGGGGG
>NW_017681727.1:5036-5662 GCF_001879085.1 Nicotiana attenuata
TTTTTGAAGGAAGAATTCCTCATATATAAAGCATACAGACATGTCAAACAAGAAAGAACTGTCATGCTAATTAGAAAGAATCTAGTATAGAAAAGTTCAGAGTCACAAACAAAGAGGCTCAAATTCAGTACATAGACTCAGACTTAGTTTGAGAGAATCCGGGATTCCATAATAGAACCCTAGTCCACACACAAGATCAAACTCGCCAAAACCCCCAAATCCTAGGGTTTTAAACTCGAATCAAATGCAGAGACGAGAAGACAAGTAACTGAAACAGGCTCAAAGGTCTCTTTCAGAGACTCATGAGAAAACAAATAGGTAAAATAGCAGGTTCGAAACAAACATAGTGAAAAAGCTGATTTGAAGCATAAAGAACATGTTTTAAGAAAAGCTTGGAACTTAAACAAGTTCAAAAGACAAAGAGGTAGTATAAACTTAAGGAAACAGTAGATGAAACATGTTTAAAAGAGCTCAAGCAAAGTCCAGTAAAAAGGCTAAATAAAGAACTTAAGAACTAAGTAGGAAACACATACTAGTAAAAGGGCTCAACATACCAGAAAAGTATATCAATAAGACATATAGAAAACACAACAGGATAGAACATGTGACGTCCGTGGTAGTAGAAG
>NW_017681727.1:9886-10944 GCF_001879085.1 Nicotiana attenuata
GATGATAGAAGCTGTGAAATAAACACATTGGGATGAGGCTGAAACTTAAATTAGAACATACCAGTTTCAGGGAAACAAGAAAGTAAAAGCAGTAGTGTTGTAAAGCCAAATTGCAAGCAAATAGTCAGAATATCTCAGAAGAGAGTAGAGTGTTGGGTGGAGCGTAAGAGTATTGAAATTGAAAGTAAGTAATGTGTGTTAGAGTATTGAACTCAAGGTATCTTAAAGTGCTGAAAGGTCGTGCCCTTTATAGTGCAGAAAGCAAGTAAGAAAAAGGTAAGAAAATAGTTTTGAAATCAATTACATAAGGTCTCCCTTTAATTAAGGGATTCTGATTTCAAACGGGCAGAATAAATAAGGAAGGAATTTGATCAAAATCTTTTCCAAAGTAATACAAGAAGGGCAAATACACAGAACTATTTAAGGAAAGAGTCTGATAGCAACACGGTTTTTGCAAATAAGGAAAGGCAATCAATCAACAGCCAGTAAAAATCAGAAATTGAGTTTTGGTATGAATGAATCCAACCAGAAAAGGTGAAGAAAGGTTTAATTAAAGAAAATCAGTAACAATCAATCGAACCTTATTAAAAGGAATTTTTAATCAATCACAAATTGGCAAAACCTTTTTTGAAGGAAGAATTCCTCATATATAAAGCATACAGACATGTCAAACAAGAAAGAACTGTCATGCTAATTAGAAAGAATCTAGTATAGAAAAGTTCAGAGTCATAAACAAAGAGGCTCAAATTCAGTACATAGACTCAGACTTAGTTTGAGAGAATCCGGGATTCCATAATAGAACCCTAGTCCACACACAAGATCAAACTCGCCAAAACCCCCAAATCCTAGGGTTTTAAACTCGAATCAAATGCAGAGACGAGAAGACAAGTAACTGAAACAGGCTCAAAGGTCTCTTTCAGAGACTCATGAGAAAACAAATAGGTAAAATAGCAGGTTCGAAACAAACATAGTGAAAAAGCTGATTTGAAGCATAAAGAACATGTTTTAAGAAAAGCTTGGAACTTAAACAAGTTCAAAAAGACAAAAGAGGGTAATAG
>NW_017681728.1:0-860 GCF_001879085.1 Nicotiana attenuata
AACACATATACTTCACTGGTAAAGGAGGTCTTCCAACAACAACATGAGGATCACACAAACTTCAGAACACTCCGCAGGAGATGACCCACCTGCTTCGCCTCAAACTAACATCTCTTTATACCCTTCTACCGTCATAAACATTACGCAGTCCTTTAATCTTCCTGAGTCTGAACTCATATCACAACTTGAAATCTACTTCACTTCCCAACTAGGCAACATGAAAAGATCCTTCATAACACCCACAACTCGGGGCTATACATCAAATCACGATGGAAATCAAACACCAAATAGTTCTTGCTGCACCAAAGCAGACCCTTCTCGTCTCATTCAATTCATATGACCACATCTCGCAGTCACATCACCCTCATCACGTAGCTATCCCGTAATCACTTCCCTTAATAGGGACACAACAGAACATATAGATCCAGAAACACGCGCCCGCATGATCAACAGCTCAGGGCTCAAGCTATAGGCAGAATCCGGCCTCAAGTCTTCCATACTGGCCCAACATCAACACACAGAGATCACATCTCGCCCCTCGCTCAGGGAATCACAAGCAATTTTTGATACCCGATTTTTCCCTGTATATTTTTTTTATGCGAAATATATCTAAAAATGCATATATACGCATATATAAGTATATCCAAGCATTTTTTACATTTTTTCCCTAATTTTAAGGCTTTTTAAAATGATTTATTTCCTTTTTTTTCATCTATAAAAACCCAATGATTATTTCCATAATTATTATTTTTGGTAGTTTGTTTATTAGAGTTTTATATTTATGCTAAAATGTAGCTAACATAATTTTTGTATATTTTATAAATTTAATTTGGTAATTTTTTAAAGCTAAATTGCTATAT
>NW_017681728.1:3280-10944 GCF_001879085.1 Nicotiana attenuata
ACAGGAAGCCTGAATCAGGCTCTCCTGGTTGACCGTTTTTAATTCTGATTGATTTTCTTTTATCTTCTTTGGGCCGTAATAACTTTGTAATAAAACTCTTGGGGATGACTAGTGAAAAGGGAGGGTAACCATGCATGCAAAAAGGGCTAGATAACCTGCTTATAGGAGTTTCTGATTTCTGTACTCTCATATATAGATACCATGTCTATAGGATTGCCGCATTCCCACATGTAGATAATATGTCTATAGGATTTCTAGTTTCAGCATTCTCATATGTAGATAGCATGTCTATAGGATTTCTGCATCCCCACATGTAGATAACCTGCCTATAGGATGCACATGCATGTAGAAAATATGCCTATAAGTCCTTTCTGATTCTTACATATCCACTTCTCACTAGGAAAACATGTTTATAAGTCTTAATAACCAAATGCAATCAGATGTCATGTTCATATAAAATCCAGCATTTAGATGTCATGCCTATGGAGTTTCTACATTTTTACTATGTCTATAAATGTGTTCTAAAGTCGACAAACGCATAGAAAGCATGCCTATAGGAGTTAATCAAATCTGAATCACCTCAAGTCTAAAACCAGTAATAATGCCTTACCAGTTGCAGAACTTATGATCTTCTGCTCAAACTCTCCCTTCTTTTAATAACTGACAGCTTTCTAAAATCAGTACGTATTCAATTTAATTCATTATTCCTGAAATCAGTAGATATCATGCCTATAGGACCCTCGTCCAACATTTAGGCAAACTGTAGGATAAATTTTATAAACTGAATCAGATCTTATTAGCTACAACCAACAGGTAGGCCTGCTTTGGGCTTCTTATCTGAATTATGTAATAAATCAGTCTGCCTCAAACCTTTTAAGTTTAATTAGACCTTAAACAGTACGTGCAAGACATGCTAAACTATGTGCTTTCTTTGGTTTAAAGGAGGTCTGTCTGAGCCTTTTTATTTGTTTATATGCTTCCCCAAACTTGCTATATGTGTTTTGTTTGTCGCCTTAGTATTTTTACCTTTTGAAACCACAGATAAGCCCAACATCTCCCCCCTTTAGGATTAGTAGTCCCAAGTACCTCCGGGACTGATAGGACTGGGGCGGGTAACAGCATGCAATAAGTAAACGAGACCATTCCGCGCTTTAATACCTTAACGGGGTGGGAAAGGGTAGATATGGATATGATGACCATGCGATAACATCACGTGTAGCCCCTCACTGAGGAGTGATTACCGGGTATTGTGTGGGGTGATCCATATTATTTGTAAACCTAGGACCCCCCCTTCCCTTTGTTTCTTTGATTCTTTGCTTCCTTTTCAAAAATTTAAACTATTTCTCTAAGGAAAATCAATATCCCTCTCATTCTTTCTAACTTTGTTTATTTGTGACCATTACATGAAAACCCCCTCTTATTTGTAACTCTTACTTGCCTATGTGTTATTTTGTATTTAAGTCACAACAATAGTTTGGCCGGGAACCACACTAGTGGATCCTGAGGGGTGCTTAACACCTTCCCCTTGGGATAATTTCAAGCCCATACCCAATCTCTGGTTACTTGACTCAAACCCTTCTTAGTGTCCTAATGCACTTAAATCATTAGGTGGCTACTCTTCAATCTAAAATCCAATTCCCAAAAGGGAACGAGTTGTCTTCCCAAATGTCATAAACCCGATTTACGCGGAGGAAAAAGGGGGCACGACAGCATGGCGACTTCGCTGGGGATATTCTTTTAGGCTTTTACCATTTCAAACTATTACTGTGACTTTACATTTCTTATATGCCTTTATTTGTTTAATCCCTTTAAGCATTTAATTCCTTCTTCTACTACAAAACTAACTTCTCTTTTATTTCTTTCTCTTATTTCTTTTACTGCCTTCTTTTACTGCATTCCTTTATTACTGTTTTAAATTATTGTAATTATTATTTTATGAACGTGCAAATATGTGACAACTTGTTTTAATTATTGCAACTGCATGTTTTCAACATCATATTCCACTTGTGCCAAACAAAATACCATAACAACGCTTATAATGAGTGATTACGCCCTTCCGATATTATCACCCCCTAAATCCGGCAAAGGCATATTTGCGGTAAAACCAGTCGATCAACGGTGTAGTCGACGGTACCGCGCCTTTCCCTCTTGAGTTGTCCGCTCAAGGGTACCAGTCTAATACCCCATAGAAACTTTACTCTGTTTAATTGTGCATGCATCATGGTCAAACCTAGCCGAGTCAGTTATGTTGTCCGCATAATGACTCCTTAAGATAGCCTTGTCCAAAGTCCACTGGGTTTTCCCAAAACCCAAACGGACACTACCACGTTTTGTGCATTTATTTGGAGAACTAAAATGCTTTTATGCCAATTGTTGATATTAAATAGTCGAGTCTGGTGGGGGTAAGGGCCTAACCTTTTTGTTTTGCAGAAATATGAGGCACGAAGTCCCTAGATTCGGCATGGTCACCAACATCCACCCAAAATTGCTAAGCTGGTGGAAGGACCTTCATTCTAGTGATCAGACTCTTGTCCGGAAATACCTGGGAAACCTACCTTCTCTCTTGGAAATTCAACCCAACAACAAAATCATAGAAGCTGCTACCCTATTCTGGGATTGTGATAGGTCTGTGTTTCGTTTCGGAGACATTGAGATGACACCCCTGCTCGAGGAAATAGGAGGACTGGTTGGTATACCGTGGGAAACTCCGGGTTTGTTAATGCCGGAAAACCGCAAGGGTAGAGGTTTTCACAAAATGATGGGTCTAAAGAAGAATCCAGACTTGACATGTTTGAAAGAGTCGTACATTCCCGTTGACTACTTGTACGAGAGGTACGGTCACAGCAAATCTTACCGTACTTATCCTGACGAGTTCGCCCTTACATCATTGGGGCATATCGATAGTCCTTACAAGTGCCAAGCTCAGCATATGTGGCACTGCAAGATCGTCATGGGAAGGGACACCATTGAACCAGACAGATATCATGCTGGTTGTACCCCACACTATTCAGGCTGGCTGGAGGACAATCACAATGGTCTGGGTCAACCGGGTTTGTTCGAGGTCACAGGATCATCGATGAAAAGGCTGAAGCACAGGTCAAGTACAACCAACTGCGCAAGAGGAATCGGGAATGTGAAAGCGAGCACCGCGAAGTAAAAGAAGCCAATCAAAGACTAATTGAAGAGTGGAAGGATATGGCTGTCAGCGCCAACAAACAATTGGTCTGTTTGGAGCGAGGTATAGTAGAATTGGAAAAGAAGTTTCTGAAGAGGGTCGAAGACTGCCGGACTGCTGAAGAAAATGAAGGCGGACATCTGGCCAGAGCTTACCTGCTACTAGGACTGTGCGAGCTAGGGGAGCTGTTCGATGGAGCCAACAATGCCGAGTCTGGGGAAGGTTCCTCTAGGACCAAATAGATAGGAATTTCCATTTCCGCTTATAAGATGTAATAAGGCCGATGGCCATTAGTGATTTTTATTTTCTTGTCATTTAGTGTCGTTTTGTGATCCGTCTACCTTTTATCAATGAAATGAGGCATTTAGCATTCTAAGTTCTCCAAATTAACCTGTCGCTAGGCCTACCTCGGGCACAACGAGGTCCCCAAAATTAGGACGCGCTTTATATTTCAGCACTACGTGTTTAAATATTGCAATATTTTTCTAATGATCCTCACTGACTTGTTACCTTTTGTTTATTCCCCCTCCCCAAAGGTTAGTTCGTGAAATCTGGCAACATCATCATATTTTATGAGATCCAGGGGCCCTCCACCTACTCCTCCTCCCAGTCCTGTCAGACACAAAAACAAAGGAAAAATGGAAGATTCGAACAACTCAGCTTAACGGGTAGAGGTCACTCATGGTACTCTGGTCCCCAAGGAAAATGCATCCCAACTAGAACAAAAGCTGTTGAAGTTTCAGGAAGAACTTGATCAAGCCCGGAATCTGGCAAATCTGTCATTTTCCCTCACCACTCTAGAGGTTACTTTCCCAAAAAATCATAATCCTGTACCTCCGCAAAATATCCCAAAGCAACAAAACCATCCCGCTCCTCACCACCACTGCAACACTTGCCATACCTCAAATGATACCTCATTGCTCATCCCAGAACTCCATAAATCCACAAATGACCACTTCCACACCCAACATATTACCCCCATCTACGTGGAGACTGTGCCACACTCCACCCAGCTCATCTCAAACACACCCGAGTCCGAGGATAAGGACTTGCTCATCATAAATCTGGTCGAAGAGCTTAAGAAGTTGACTAGCAGAATTCAAGGCGTTGAAGGTAGTAAAGGAATTGAGGGGCTAAACTATGAAGATCTTTGCATACAGCCCGATGTTGAACTGCCCGAGGGGTACGAACTTCCCAAGTTCGAGATGTTTGATGGTACAGGGGATCCAAGGTTCCACTTGAGAACATACTGTGACAAGCTGGTCGGAGTAGGAAGAGACGAGAAAATTTGCATGAAGCTTTTCATGAGGATCCTGAAGGGAGACGCTTTATCTTGGTACATTAGCCAGGATCCGAAGAAGTGGTCAAGCTGGGTAAGCATGGCGTCTGATTTTATGGACAGATTCAGGTTCAACACAGAGAATGCACCAGATGTGTTCTATATTCAAAACTTGAAGAAGAAACCCACAGAGACCTTCCGTGAGTATGCTACTCGATGGAGATCAGAAGCTGCTAAGGTTTGGCCTGCTTTGGAAGAAGAGCAAATGAACAAATTCTTCGTTCGGGCCCAAGACCCACAGTATTATAAGAGACTGATGCTGATCGAGAATCATAAATTTTCTGATATCATCAAGCTAGGAGAAAGGATCGAGGAAGGCATCAAGAGTGGTATGGTTACGAACTTTGAAGCCTTGCAAGCTACCAATAAGGCTTTACAATCTGGCGCTACGTCTAAGAAAAGGGACATAGGTGCTGTAATGGTTGCACAGAGGACCAAATCCCCTATCAAATACCAAACCTATCGAATGCCTCCACCCACATATCAACCCACTCCAAATTACCAAGCACCCTCACCCTCTTACCATACTTCACCACCCACTTATCAGTCAGCTCCACCTCCCGCATATCAGCCCACTTCACCTAAATACTCCCAACCAGCACATGTTTACCAAGCCTACAACACCCAACCATCCCACTATCAATCACCTCCCCCACGTCAAAACTTCCCTAGACCTCGACCAAATTTTGACCGCAGACCTCCCAAATAGTATACCGCCATTGCTGAACCAATTGACCAGCTGTACGAATGGCTCAAAGCTGCTGGTTATGTCACCCCTATCCCTGCTATAACACCTGAAAAACCCTTCTCAGTGGGTCAATCCAAATAAATCCTGTGCATACCATTCCGGCATGAAAGGACATACCATTGATGAATACTGCTCTTTGAAGGATATGATCCAGACTTTGATTGATAACAAGATCATTGTAGCAAAGGAACCTGCTCCGAATGACCGCAATAACCCTTTGCCAGATCACAAGGGCGGAGGTGTTCACATGATCGAGATAGAGGACGACTGGGACCCCAAGGGATCAATTGGTTTAATAACAGAAGGCGACGATCCAAAGAAGCCAGTAGTCACTCTTAATCCGATTGTGGTCCAGATTCAGCCTTCTGGGGACGCCGAGGTAAACATGTCCATGCCACTCGAGTTTGAAGCACCATCCTCTGCAAAGACGCCAGCGCCGATTGAAGTTGAGTTTATGTCGCCAGCAAACGCACCTACACCCTTTGAAGTTGCAGTTTTACAGCCTAAGGGGCCTGCTCCATTCGGGGTAAAGATAGCCACGTCAATTCCAGTAGCAATGTCAGCCATAACACCGTTCCATATAAAGGCTATACCATGGGACTACACAGCCGAAGCCAGAAGAAAGGGGAAGGTCAAGTTCGGGGAAGCCGTTGCAGCACAGGGTATGACAAGAACCGGCAGGGTTTATACCCCGGAACATTTGGCTGAGTCAAGCAAGCAGGCCTCTAGTCGGCCAACCATCACTGAAACTGGGCTCGACGATCTCTGGAGAAAGATACAAGCCAAAGAATACTCAGTCATTGATCAACTGAACAAAACACCGACACAGATTGCTATCCTTGCTTTGCTACAAAGTTCCGATGCACACAAGAATGCGTTGCTAAGAGTGCTGAGTGAGGCATATGTACCAAGTAACATCACCGGCGGAGAGATGGAAAACATGGTAGGCCAAGTACTGGAAAGTCACAAGATCACTTTTCATGAAGATGAGCTGCCGCCAGAGGGGTTGAGTCACAACAAGGCATTGCACATCACCGTGCAGTGCGAAGATTATTTTATCACTAGGATCCTGGTCGATGGAGGGTCCAGTCTCAACATTTGTCCGTTGGTAACACTCAGAACAGTGGGAAAAGGGCTGCATGAAATCAAAGACGGGGCCATCAACGTCAAAGCTTTCGGCGGTTCTCAAAGGTCCACCATTGGGGAAATTAGCTTGTGTTTGCAAATGGAGCCTACTTGGTTCGATGTTGACTTTCAAGTGATAGACGTTCCAGCATCTTACAATTTGTTGTTGGGACGACCGTGGATTCATGCTGCTGGGGCTGTAGCATCAACACTACATCAGGTAGTGAAGTTTGAGTGGAACCACCAAGAGGTGATCATTCACGGCGACTGTAGCAATACCATATACAGTCGCTAGACTATCCCAGCAATAGGAGGCAGAAGAAGGATAGGCGGGGAAACTTACCACCACATCGAGCGAGTCAACGCCGTTGATAAGGATAAGTGGTGGGACAACAAAATTGATAGCATACTAAACTGGAGCGGATATGAACCTAGCAAGGGACTTGGCAAGAATCTCCAAGGAATCGCTAAGCCCATCAAGCTCAAGAAACATGGTACCACCTTCGGATTGGGGTATGAGTATACCTGGAAAGAGTTCAACGACTGGTCGCCACCATGGCGCGGTCCTTACTACCTATTGGAGCAGCCAATACCCCGCTTGGAGCAGACTTTCCAACCGGCCGAAGTTATCTGTGAGTCAGAAGAAGAGGAAGCACTGGCAGCAGTAAGGAATTTGTTCTTGGAAGACGATAATATGGATTGTTATGTCGTTTTCGAGGAGGAGGGGGAGGAAGGCCCTTCCATACAGGCTATAAGCAGAGGAGCATGCCTCAATAACTGGACTATCAGAACCACCAGAGTCCGACGATTCTCGGGGTAGCAAGGCTAAACAAGCATCATGCACTCTTTTATTTTACTAGTTTACTTTCCTTTCGCCTTTTTTATTTTTTGCAAGAATGAGCTCCAATGTTCAAAAACAGTTATGAAATTTATCAAAGCATTTCGGTTTTCTTATAAATCTTACTCTTATTATTTTCTCTCATTACTTTACTTATACAGCATTACTATTACTTATCTTGATGAACCAATGACTGTGACATGTAACGAGACAATACAACAAACGGACATAGATTCAGAGGAAGATGATATACCGGAAGAGATCGTTAAAGAAGTTGAGAATTTTGAGAATAGACCTAAGTCCAACCTGGACGAGACTGAGATTGTTAACCTGGGAGATGCAAAAAACGTCAAAGAAATACGAATCAGCGTTCACTTATCACCGTCAGAAAAGGAAGAGTACACAGAATTTACTAAGAGAGTATGAGGACATATTCGCC
>NW_017681729.1:0-890 GCF_001879085.1 Nicotiana attenuata
TGGTCGGATGAGTGTGAGGCGAGCTTTCAGAAGCTCAAGACAGCTCTGACTACGGCACCGATATTGTTCTACCTACAGGCTCAGGGCCTTATACAGTTTATGTGATGCTTCCCGATTGGGCTTGGTGCGGTATTGATGCAGGATGGCAGAGTCATTGCTTATGCTTCGAGGCAATTGAAGATCCACGAGAAGAATTATCCGGTTCATGATCTCGAGTTGGCAACCATTCTTCATGCTTTGAAGATTTGGAGGCATTACCTATATGGTGTGACGTGTGAGGTGTACACTGATCACAAGAGTCTGCAGTACTTATTCAAACAGAAGGAGTTGAACTTGAGGCAGAGGAGGTGGTTGGAGCTATTGAAGGATTATGATGTTACTATTTTGTACCACCCGGGGAGAGCCAATGTGGTGGCCGATGCATTGAGTAGGAAGTCCGCCAGCATGGGTAGTCTTGCTTATGTTCCGGTCAGCCAAAGACCGCTTGCTTTGGATATTCAGGCCCTGGCCAATCGATTTTTGAGGTTGGACATTTTTGAGCCTAGCAGAGTGTTAGCTTGTACGGTCGCTCGTTCTTCATTATTGGAGCGTATCCGTGATCGGCAGTTTGACGATCCCCATTTGTGTGTCCTGAGAGACACGGTGCAGCGTGGAGGTGCCACGAAGGTGACCTTAGATGATGATGGTGTTTTGAGGTTGCAGGGGCGAGTTTGTGTGCCCAATGTCGATGGGATTCGAGAGTTGATCTTAGTGGAGACCCATAGTTCTCGGTATTCTATTCACCCGAGCGCCGCGAAGATGTATCAGGACTTGCGGCAGCATTATTGGTGGCGTAGGATGAAGAAAGATATTGTTGCATATGTGGCTCGATGTTTGAACTGTCAGCAGGT
>NW_017681729.1:4884-5852 GCF_001879085.1 Nicotiana attenuata
GTGTTTTCAAAGATAGACTTGAGATCTGGCTACCATCAGCTGAGGATTAGGGCATCCGATGTCCCTAAGACAGCATTCCGCACTCGGTACGGGCATTATGAGTTCCTGGTCATGTCGTTTGGGTTGACCAATGCCCTAGCAGCATTCATGGAGTTGATGAACCGAGTGTTCAGGCCATATTTGGACATGTTTGTGATAGTCTTTATTGATGATATTCTGGTGTACTCCCGTAGCCAGGAGGAGCACGAGCAGCACCTCAGAGTAGTTCTTCAGACTCTGAAGGATAGTCAGTTGTATGCTAAGTTCTCGAAGTGCGAGTTCTGGTTGAGTTCGGTTGCATTTCTGGGTCATGTTGTATCAGCAGAGGGTATTCAGGTGGACCCGAAGAAGATTGAGGCAGTCAAGAACTAGCTTCGACCAGCATCAGCTACAGAGATTCGGAGTTTCTTGGGGTTAGCAGGTTATTACCGTCGATTCGTGGAGGGGTTTTCATCCATAGCAGCCCCGATGACCAGATTGACCCAGAAGGGTGCCCAGTTCAGATGGTCGGATGAGTATGAGGCGAGCTTTTAGAAGCTCAAGACAGCTCTGACTACGGCACCGATATTGGTTCTGCCTTCAGGCTCAGGGCCTTATACAGTCTATTGTGATGCTTCTCGTATTGGGCTTGGTGCGGTATTGATGCAGGATGACAGAGTCATTACTTATGCTTCGAGGCAATTGAAGATCCACGAGAAGAATTATCTGGTTCATGATCTCGAGTTGGCAGCCATTGTTCATGCTTTGAAGATTTGGAGGCATTACCTATATGGTGTGACGTGTGAGGTGTACACTGATCACAAGAGTCTGCAGTACTTGTTCAAGCAGAAGGCGTTGAACTTGAGGCGGAGGAGGTGGTTGGAGCTATTGAAGGATTATGATGTTACTATTTTGTACCACCCGGGGGGAGACAATGTGGTGGCCGATGC
>NW_017681729.1:10314-10944 GCF_001879085.1 Nicotiana attenuata
GTATGTTCTTGATTTCCAGCACGGAGGTTCCTTCTATTGACTCTGTTCCTATTGTTCGGGAGTTTCCCCGAGGTTTTCCCTTCAGACCTGCCGGGTATGCCGCCCGATAGGGATATCGATTTCTATATTAACCTGGCCCCAGGCACTCAGCCCATTTCCATTCCGCCGTATCGCATGGCCCCGCCGGAGTTGAAGGAGTTAAAGGACCAGTTGCAAGATTTGCTAGAGAAGGGTTTTATATGGCCTAGTGTTTCTCCTTGGGGTGCGCCAGTGTTATTTGTGAAGAAAAAGGATGGATCGATGAGGATGTGCATTGATTACCGGCAATTGAACAAAGTGACGATAAAGAACAAGTATCCACTGCCGAGGATTGATGATTTGTTTGACCAACTTCAGGGTGCAAAGGTGTTTTCAAAGATAGACTTGAGGTCCGGCTACCATCAGCTGAGGATTAGGGCGTCTGACGTCCCTAAGACAGCATTCCGCACTCAGTACGGGCATTATGAGTTTTTGGTCATGTCATTTGGGTTGACCAATGCCCCAGCAGCATTTATGGAGTTGATGAACCGAGTGTTCAGGCCATATTTGGACATGTTCGTGATAGTCTTTATTGATGATATTCTAGTGTAC
>NW_017681730.1:0-725 GCF_001879085.1 Nicotiana attenuata
CTATAGGATCTGATTAATAAAGTTCTACATGTTTTACCTCTACGCTTAGATATCCTGCCTATAGGTTCTGATTAATAAAGTTCCGCATGTTTATCTCCACACTTAGAAATCATGTCTATAGGATCTAATGGCTATGATCAGACATCATGTCTACCAGGTTAAAAATCAGCTTTGGAAATTAGATGTCATGTCTATAGGATTAAAGTCAGTATTTTATAGAAATCATGTTCAATTAGATATCATGTCAGCCTTTAATACTAGATACCATATCTGTAGGGATTAAAATCAGAAACAATAGAGATTATGTCTACAAGATCTGAAGCTAGTTTAGTTAAAATCAGTTTGACTCATACTATTTTGAATCAGTTTAAACAATTTACTCCTTTCATTAATGCGGTTTAGAAAACATGCCTATAGGATCCAAATTGCTCGTTTAAAACTGTTATTACTTTGCCACTTTGAATCAGTAATAGATATCATGCTTATAGGCCACTGGGGGTCCTTGGATGCTTGTTTGACTGTAGCCGGTGGTATTTTGGGATATAAGGGTGGCCATGGACGCGTACTTTGAGTTGGGCTTAATTATTTGATGTTGGGAGCGAGTGACAGGGCAACGTGGTGGTGAAGGCTAATTAGTCTCAGAAGAGATATCAAGTTCAGTCGACTCGTGCCGTTGGGGAATGGAATCTGAAAGTGAAGTGTATGTGTGAGGGAAACACATTGAG
>NW_017681730.1:2881-7014 GCF_001879085.1 Nicotiana attenuata
GGATCAAAGCACTGATGACTGTGTAAGTGGATAGAAAATCCTAAATAGACACATGGTGTAGATCTCTGTTCGAGTTTATTTTTGGTATATGGTTTTAGCCAAGGATAGCATAGACAACCGAACGTAAAAACTGAGGAAATATTAGGAGAGGTACCAAAGAGAGCTTGATATGGGGAAATATTACCAATGGATGGTGTAGGAAATCTGTTAATTAGATAAACAACAGTTTGGCAAGCAAAACTCCAAAATTGTGGTGGTAGAGATGCTTGGCGAAACAGGGTTCTTGCAGTTTCAATAATGTGCCTATGTCGTCTTTCAGCTAAGGCAATTCTTTGAGGGGTATATGGGGGAGAGGATAAATGTTGAATACCAAATTCAGGAAGAAGTGATTTTAGTCCTTTAAATTCTCCTCCTCCATCCGAATAAAGGGTGAGGATCTTAGTATTGCAAAAGTTTTCAATGAGTGGGCGAAATTCTGAAAAGATCTTGAAGACATCACTTTTTGTTTAAGTGCATAGAGCCAAATGTATTTGGTAAATTGATCGACAAAGATAACGTACTAAAGCTTTTTATCCAGGGAGAGAACGGGTGAAGGACCCCAAACATCTGTGTAAAGTATTTCAAAGGGCTTTGAACTACACAAAGAGTTCTGTGAAAAAGGAGTCCTATGGCTTTTATTGCAATTGCATGAATTACAAGATTGAAAATTATCAAAATAAGACAACTGATGATTGCTTAAGAGAAACTTCAGAAGACGGATATTAGGATGTCCTAAACGACGATGCCATAAAGATAAAGGAACTTTTGAGGTATTTGTCGTGTAGGCTGTTGGAGATGAATGTGCTGAAAGTTGTAAGCTTTGGCCATTCATACAAATCATCTCTATTTTGGCCTTGTAATAGCGGTGCCCCCGTAGTCAGTGCCTTCACAACAAAATACGAAGGAAAGAATTCAATAGATGTTTGGTTTTGTTGACAAAATTTTGAAACAGATATAAGATTCTTTTTAATAGATGGAGCACATATAATGTTATGTAATGAAAAAGAACAAAGTGGAGTGTTTAGTGTAGTAGAACCAGTGTGGGTGGTCGGAATACCATTACCATCACCCATTAAAACTTCTTCAGAACCTGTGTATTCATGTGGAGAGGCTATGATCTGAGGATCAGCAGTAATATGATGTGAGGCACCAGTATCCAAAATCCAAGGAGCAGCATTGCAATACAAGTTTGTTTGGACGAATTCCAAGATACCGTTCCTCCACCAATAGTGAACACATATCCACTTGTGAACTTAGAATCAGTTGAATCGGTGATCCAATTTGCATCACAGTATCCCTCAATCACCGCAGGATTTTTACTGTAGTGCAAAGTAAAGCCCTGGCTATGTTCTAAATATCCCAAAACTCGTTTCATTGCCATCCAATGAGATTGACCTGGATTGCTCGTGTATCGGCTCAATTTACTTATAGAACAAGCTATTCTGGTCGTGTACAATTCATGATGTACATTAAGCATTCCAACACACGAGCATAATCCAATTGTGATATGCTTTGGTCTTTGTTCTTTGCTAATGCAAGATTCACGTCAATTGGAGTCTTTGCAACTTTAAACCCTAAGTGCTTGAATTTATCAATCTATCCTCATTTAGCTCCATTAGTTAGGGGGTGGTGGAACGACCCCTAACTTGGAGACAACACATTGGGTTTGCTATTTGGATAAAGGGCTTTTGTAAGAGGATCAGAAAGCTAGTCAGCAGAGTGAACATGGACTATGCGAAGTTGTCGACGCTGAACTTGATCTCTAACAAAATAAAAATCAATGGCTATGTGTTTCA
This sequence comes from Nicotiana attenuata, assembly GCF_001879085.1. Classification (NCBI taxonomy): domain Eukaryota; kingdom Viridiplantae; phylum Streptophyta; class Magnoliopsida; order Solanales; family Solanaceae; genus Nicotiana; species Nicotiana attenuata. The sequence goes on from NW_017681730.1 coordinate 4,717, forward strand.
TTTGACTGTGAAAAACTGGATTTCGACAAAAGTAGGTGGTTCCAATGTTGTCACATTAGATAGTTGGTACATCCTCAAGAAAAATCCGAAGCTCTTTAAATAGATTGGTGAGCCAACTTGTCTTAGCAACAACACGATATTCAGCCTCCATTGAAGATCGCGCAATTGTTCTCTGTTTCTTTGACGACCAACCAAGATAGATAACATAAGCAGAAGTAGAGGTGCGATCATCTTGGTCACCTGCCCAATCGGTATCGGGATAGACATAGATGGCAGTAGTCAAGTCACGGCAAAAAAGACGTCCGTGATGGATAGTTGATTTGAGACACCGAAGGAGGCCCTTCACTGCTTGCCAATGTGTATGAGATGGTTGATGCATGAATTGGGAGAGCTTATTGACAGCAAAACATATGTCGGGTCTAGTAAATGCAAGGTACTGGAGTTTGCCAATTGCACTTCGATATTGTGATGCATCTGTAGAAGAGAAGCCATCATTCAATCGAAGTGAACTTGTGGAAGAAATAGGTGTAAAGACACCGTGACATTCCTGCATAGAGAATTTCTGCAAGGCATCCATTATGTACTTGGTCCAAGAAAGAAATAAGCCATCCGGGTGAGGAACTACTTCAATGCCAAAGAAAAAGTGTAGGGGGCCAAGATCTTTGAGAGAGAAATGGTTGGAGAGTGCCCCTTTAAATTTTTTAATGGCCTGCAAATTATTTCCTGTAAGAACAATGTCGTCTACGTAGACGAGCAAGAAAAGAATAGTGTCCTGAGCATGTAAGGTGAATAAAGAGTGGTTAGAATGAGCCTTGCAAAAACCAGCAGAGATGAGAAAATTTGTAAGCTTAGTGTACCAAGCACGGGGTGCCTGCTTTAGGCCATAACTGGCCTAGTTCAATCTACAACGGGTAGTTGTGATTTTCAAAACCTTTGGGCTGTTTCATGAAGACTTCCTCTGTCAATGTACCTTGTAAAAAGGCATTGTTTATATCTAGTTGATGAAGGGGCCACATGTTTTGTGTGGCGATGGCAAGTACTGTTCGTATTGTTGCTGATTTGACAACGGGACTAAAGGTATCAGCATAATCGATTCCAGGCTGTTGAGTGAAACCTTTTGGAACAAGGAGAGCCTTGTAGCGTTCAATCGAACCATCAGCTTTACGCTTGATATGAAATATCCATTTATTCTCCATTATATTTTGGTGATCCGATGGTGGGACAAGATCCCATGTTTTGTTGCTCATGAAAGCTTCAAACTCACTTTACATAGATTTTCTCCACTGGGGGTCCTTGGATGCTTATTTGACTTTAGCCGGTGGTATTTTAGGATGTAAGGGTGGCCATGGATGCGTACTTTGGGTTGGGCTTAATTATTTGATGTTGGGAGCGAGTGACAGGGCGACGTGGTGGTGAAGGCTAATTAGTCTCAGAAGAGATATCAAGTTCAATCGACTCGTACTGTTGGGGAATGGAATATGAAGAAGAGTGTGTGTGTGAGGGAACACATTGAGTAGTAGGGGAAGAAGCATCTAGAGGGGTGGAATTTACCTGATTGTGGTGGACATCATTGCATTCTGACTGAGGGCACACAACTATTGACTGAGCAGTAAAGTCGTTGTACGAAGAGGCAAGCTTGGATCTTTGTGATGTGGACTACACAATTTAATAAGAGAAGATATGGTATAATCTAGAGAATTTTGAGAAGATGATAATGTATCTGAATTGGATGTGAAATTAAACGAGGAGATATTATGAGAGGATCCTTTATATTTGGAAAAAATATTTTCATATGGAAAAATATTTTCCAAGAACTTGACATCTCTGGAGAAATATATTTTTGAGGATTCGGGATCAAAGCACTGATGACTGTGTAAGTGGATAGAAAATCCTAAATAGACACATGGTGTAGATCTCTGTTCGAGTTTATTTTTGGTATATACTTTTAGCCAAGGATACCATAGATAACCGAACGTAAAAACCAAGGAAATATTAGGAGAGGTACCAAAGAGAGCTTGATATGGGGAAATATTTCCAATGGATGGTTTAGGAAATCTGTTAATTAGATAAACAGCAGTTTGGCAAGCAAAACTCCAAAATTGTGGTGGTAGAGATGCTTGGTGAAGCAGGGTTCTTGCAGTTTCAATAATGCGCCTATGTCGTCTTTCAGCTAAGGCAATTCTTTGAGGGGTATATGGGGGAGAGGATAAATGTTGAATACCAAATTCAGCAAAAAGTGATTTTAGTCCTTTAAATTCTCCTCCTCCATCCGAATAAAGGGTGAGGATCTTAGTATTG
>NW_017681730.1:8892-10943 GCF_001879085.1 Nicotiana attenuata
TAAGTGCATAGAGCCAAATGTATTTGGTAAACTGATCGACAAAGATAATGTAATAAAGGCTTTTATCCAGGGAGAGAACGGGTGAAGGACCCCAAACATCTGTGTAAAGTATTTCAAAGGGCTTTGAACTACACAAAGAGTTCTGTGAAAAAGGAGTCCTATGGCTTTTATTGCAATTGCATGAATTACAAGATTGAAAATTATCAAAATAAGACAACTGATGATTGCTTAAGAGAAACTTCAGAAGACGAATATTAGGATGTCCTAAACGACGATGCCACAAAGATAAAGGAACTTTTGAGGTATTTGTCGTGTAGGCTGTTGGAGATGAATGTGCTGAAAGTTGTAAGCTTTGGCCATTCGTACAAATCATCTCTATTTTGGCCTTGTAATAGCGGTGCCCCCGTAGTCAGTGCCTTCACAACAAAAGACGAAGGAAAGAATTCAATAGATGTTTGGTTTTGTTGACAAAATTTTGAAACAGATATAAGATTCTTTTTAATAGATGGAGCACATATAATGTTATGTAATGAAAAAGAACAAAGTGGAGTGTTTGGTGTAGTAGAACCAGTGTGGGTGATCGGAATACCATTACCATCACCCATTGAAACTTCTTCAGAACCTGTGTATTCATGTGGAGAGGCTATGATCTGAGGATCAGCAGTAATATGATGTGAGGCACCAATATCCAAAATCCAAGGAGCAGCGTTGCGATACAAGTTTGTTTGGACGACTTCCAAGATACCGCTCCTCCACCAATAGTGAACACATATCCACTTGTGGACTTAGAATCAGTTGAATCGGTGATCTAATTTGCATCACAGTATCCCTCAATCACCGCAGAATATTTACTGTAGTGCAAAGCAAAGCCCTGGTATGTTCTAAATATCCCAAAACTCGTTTCATTGCCATCCAATGAGATTGACCTGGATTGCTCGTGTATCGGCTCAATTTACTTATAGCACAAGCTATATCTGGTCGTGTACAATTCATGATGTACATTAAGCATTCCAGCACACGAGCATAATCCAATTGTGATATGCTTTGGCCTTTGTTCTTTGCTAATGCAAGATTCACGTCAATTGGAGTCTTTGCAACTATAAACCCTAAGTGCTTGAATTTTTCAATCTATCCTCATTTAGCTCCATTAGTTAGGGGGTGGTGGAACGACCCCTAACTTGGAGACAACACATTGGGTTTGCTCTTTGGATAAAGGGCTTTGTAAGTGGATCGGAAAGCTGGTCAGCAGAGTGAACATGGACTACGCGAAGTTGTCGACGCTGAACTTGATCTCTAACAAAATAAAAATCAATGGCTATGTGTTTCATTTGACTGTGAAAAACTGGATTTCGACACAAGTAGGTGGTTCCAATGTTGTCACATTAGATAGTTGGTACATCCTCAAGAGAAATCCGAAGCTCTTTAAATAGATTGGTGAGCCAACTTGTCTTAGCAACAGCACGATATTCAGCCTCCGTTGAAGATCGTGCAACTGTTCTATGTTTCTTTGACGACCAACCAAGATAGATAACATAAGCAGAAGTAGAGGTGCGATCATCTTGGTCACCTGCCCAATCGGCATCGGGATAGACATTGATGGTAGTAGTCGAGTCACGACGAAAAAGACGTTCGTGATGGATAGTTGATTTGAGATACCAAAGGATGCGCTTCACTGCTTTCCAATGTGTATGAGATGGTTGATGCATGAATTGGGAGAGCTTATTGACAGCAAAACATATGTCGGGTCTAGTAAATGCAAGGTACTGGAGTTTGCCAATTGCACTTCGATATTGTGATGCATCTGTAGAAGAGGAGCCATTATTCAATCGAAGTGAACTTGTGGAAGACAAAGGTGTAAAGTCACCGTGACATTCCTGCATAGAGAATTTCTGCAAGACATCCATTATGTACTTGGTCCGAGAAAGAAATAAGCCATCCGGGTGAGGAACTACTTCAATGCCCAAGAAAAAGTGTAGGGGGCCAAGATCTTTGAGAGAGAAATGGTTGGAGAGTGCCCCTTTAAATTTTTAATGGCCTGCAAATTATTTCCT
>NW_017681731.1:0-1716 GCF_001879085.1 Nicotiana attenuata
AGAATGCACGGACAGAGTCATAGAGTAATACCCCATACAGTCTTTTTGTAGAATGAAGTCAATAGAACGAAATAAGCAAAACTAGTTATAAACACATCTTGATGAGGTTTTATTTGGAGTGTATGTCATTTTAGTCCGGCTTAAATACATGTTGTTCTCTTTCCATTAGGTTTATTGGATATTATCAAATAAGAGTTCCTCCCTTAACTCGAGAACATTAAATTGTTTCGCAAGAAACGCGCACAAAAGTTACTTTTTGAAAAATCCATTAATTTAGTATAAATATATTATTTTAAACAAATCTTTTTTAATAATGAAACTTTTCGAGTTCAAATTCCACCAATAACTACGTTTCTTTTTTTTCTTTTTCCACGTTTACTCGCAAGTCAATTCGCACGCAAAGGCATATATGGCTTTAAATTGCAATTTGAATTAACTCAAATAGCAAATTATAATGACTCTCACAATAGAAATATTACTTTATAATATGCTTATCTTTTTTATATGCATATGATAACTAAGACTCGCATCTTTAACTCGTAAAAATACTCTAATATTCATAGTTTAAGATAAATTCAGATAACATAGAATATTATAATTTCCGGAAAAAAATCATGAGACCAGACAACTCTCTCTACCTAATTGAATTCAATAGTATAACTTATGCTTCCAAATCTATAGCCCGTTCGGCCAAGCTTCTAAAATCAGCTTATTTTGAGAAGTGTTTTTCTCAAAAGTACTTTTAAAAAAATACTTTTGGTGAGAAGTAGTTTGTGTTTGGCTAATTAATTAGAAAAGCACTTTTGAGCAGTAATTAATGTTTGGCCAAGCTTTTGAAAACTGCTTCTAAGTGTATTTTTCTCAAAGGTGCTTTTGAAGAGAAGCTACTTTTTCTGCTTCTCCAAAAACTGCTTCTGCTTCTCCTCAAAAGTACTTTTTCGTAAAAATTATGTGGGGTAGCCACTTTTTAAAGTGGTATTTACTTTTTATCCAGCATTTTTAATGCTGAGCAAAAGTAGCCACTAGTCTATTAAAATTAATATGAAAAGGCAGTATTACCCTTTCCTTCCCAAACGGAAATACGCCATTTTCAGATCCATTCCTTACAGCTCCACTTCTCCTTTTGCAATGGCGTTCTGGGGTCCGTATGAGTGTTTCCATTATTTTCATATATGAAATCCAATTTTGAATAGAAGAAACGAAATGCATTAATCATATAAATTTTATAAGCCTCTCATTTTCTTTTGTGTCTGCTTTCAGGAGTTGAATTGCCTGGTAAACCATTCACTCATAATAATCACAAACGTGGGAGGACGTGACTTTTGGTTTTCTAAAAGAAGTGACTTTAGGACTTGTAGTGCTGAAGTCCTAAAGTTAAATTCAAAAGTTAAGGACATGTAGTCCTGAACTTAGAGTTTCAAGTCAAAAGTTAAGGACATGTAGGGTGTGTTTGGTATGAAGGAAAATATTTTTCGGAAAATGTTTTCCAATTTTCCCATGTTTGGTTGCCTTAAATGCTTTGGAAAACATTTTCCTTATCAATTCATTTTCCTTCAATTGGAGGAAAATATTTTCCTTATCGAGAGAATGAAAAATATTTTCCAAAGCTCCTTCTCAACTTTCCCCATCCTCACCAACCCACCCTACCTCCTCTCCAAAAAAGATTTTTTTTTTCAAATTTCAGTTTTTCCGTTACCACCCACCCTACTACCCCTC
>NW_017681731.1:9775-10942 GCF_001879085.1 Nicotiana attenuata
TACCTATTGTTAACCCCCTTGTGTTTTTTCCTAGCATTGCCTTAATGGTTGCCCCCGTTGTTGCTCTTCATGTAGAAGTTGAGCCTTCTAGCAGCGGGCGGGATATGAAAAAAGTTGTATTGAAGTCCCCGAGGGTGGGAATTTGTTGAGAAAATATGGACAAGCTGATGTATGGCTGAAACCATTGCTAGGACCCGTGGAAAAGAAGAAGTTAGAGGTCATAGTTCTTTGACTTTAATGAATGACATCGTTCATTCTTCTCTTAAGGTATAACTTTACTCATATTTCTTTCCTTCCTTTTCCTCGTTCGTAACTCCTCTTCTTTTGCCTTTTTGTAGATTAATTTGATTGGCACAGAGCTTATGAAAAGGGTCGCATGGACTGACCAACAATTAATTGAGTAATTACCTCAGAGAACAAATTCTCTCCAAAATTTCAGAAATGCCTGACTGAAAATCTCTCGCTGGATGTGAGGCTTGGATCACAGGTCATCCCCAAGAGAGGTAGTTTCAAGTACCTTGGGTCAGTTATTCAAGGGGATAGAGAGATTGACGAGGACGTCACTCATCGCATAGGAGTGGTGGACGAAATGGAGGCTAGCATCTGGAGTCTTATGTGACAAGAAAGTGCCACCGATACTCAAAGGTAAGTTTATAGGGCGGTGGTTAGACTGGCCATGTTGTATGTGGCAGAGTGTTTCCAGTTAAGAACTCTCGTATCCAGAAGATGAAGGTAGCTGAGATGAGGATGTTGAGGTGGATGTGCGGGCACACTAGGGTAGATAAGATTAGGAATGAAGATATTTGGGAGAAGGTGGGTGTGGCCTCTGTGGATGACAAGATGCGGGAAGCGAGGCTCAGATGGTACGGGCACGTGCGGAGGAGAATCCTGGATGCTCCGGTGAGGAGGTGTGAGCTGTTGGCTTTAGTGGGTACGAGAAGAGGTAGAGGTCGGCCTAAGAAGTATTGGGGAGAGGTGATCAGGCATGACATGGCACGATTGCAGATTTCCGAGGACATGGCCCTTGATAGGAAGGTCTGGAGGTCGAGCATTAGGGTTGTAGGATAGAGTGCTAGTCGAGCTTCTCCTTCTCCATTCCGGGGCTGAAGCGAGTTTGAGTAGGTTGGTCCTAGACGGCGTGTGGTTCACACTAACCTTACTGTTTTC
>NW_017681732.1:0-685 GCF_001879085.1 Nicotiana attenuata
CAGTCCAATCATAAATCTCATTGCAGAAAGTAGGCATTAGGTTCTAACATGTGAACTGCTATACTCAGAATCAAATTTCACTGCACAGTCCATATGAATAGTCAAGTTATACAGTCCAGTTAACAGTCCAGCATTTACACACATATTACAAAATTGATTCGACACTATGCTGATTAAATCTAACACCTATTTAACTATCAATACATCACAGTCCAAACAGCACACTTCAAAACCAAACAGATGAACATTTGTATTCCATTTCAAGCTTAATGTTACAGCAGGGCAGATTCGAATGTGTACCTGGTAATTGCAAATAAGAAAAGGGAGAGATTAGCAGCAGTAACAACTTCAGCAGCAGCTCAGAAAACCAGTTTAAAATCTCAACAACAGTCCAGCACAGACCCAACAACTCAGAATAAATTAGAGAGCCAATAGAGTTCACAGATTAACCCAAACAGCACCAAACAGCTAAAAATGAACCCAGGACTGACATCCCCAGTAAACAAACAACAAATCAACCTGGACTAAGTAAATCTCATGCACACATGATTCGAACAGCTTGTGAATATCCAAAGTGAGCATACACAGATGAGTTCAGGTTACTTCTTATCCTTAACGAGCTAGGAAATGGGATTAATGACTGAAATTTGAGAATGAGGTTAGGAGAGATTAATGGAATAGTAAT
>NW_017681732.1:5161-6277 GCF_001879085.1 Nicotiana attenuata
CAAATGTTAATTTGTTATTCCGCACTGTTAGGCTTACCTAGTTGTAGGAACTAGGTGCCATCACGACATGTTCATGGAGGGTGAACTGGGGTCGTGACAAGTTGGTATCAGAGCTCTAGGTTCATAGGAGTCACGGAACATAGGCCGGTTTATTAGAGTCTCGCTGATCGGTACGGAGATGTCTGTACTTATCTACGAGAGGCTATGTAACCGTTAGGAAAATTTCACTTTATTTGATTCTCTGTCGTGCGAGATTTTTGACATCACAATCCTAAACTTCTGCTTTCTATTCTCTCACGGATGGTGAGGACGCGTGCTACTCGAGGAAGATGACCTTCGAAAAGGTTTAAAGTCAGTAGCAATTGTGGGTTCAAGTGCCACAAAGATAGACTCTATTTAAGGTAGCGGCTGAGCTGCAAAGGATGAGGAAAGACACGTGGGAAGTGTCGGGCGGTGGCTAAAATTTCTAGGAGTCCGAGTATAAGCGGCCAAGGGCCGAGTAGTTGATTAAGGGGATGAGTTCCGCCAAAGTGGGAGAGTGGCGAAGTTGCATATGGGCTTTGCAGTGGGATGACCACGTACCTTAAGGAGAGTTTGGAGTGACCTGAGAATATTGGTGATTGGTGATTTGGGGCCTACGGATTTAATTAGAAATATGAGCTATTATGCGGCGGGAGATTTGATATAACGGGAAGGAGCATCTTGAATGAAGAAGGATACAACATACCTTTGAATTGGAAGAATATTGCCGCACATTTAATTGATGTCCACGAGGGGTGAATGAAATTGTGCACCTGGAGAGTGAGCTCGGACTCAGGATGAGTTATTGATGTCGTGGTGATTGTGCCCCGTGCAGCAGCGTTGGGAGATGCCGGGGAGTGATTTCTACAGGTGAGTTATTCTTGTGAGCAGGTTAGCGGTCGCGTGGTTGGCGATGCTTCTGCGAAGAATTCTATTGGTTATACAGTGAAGGGATCGATCGTGCGAATGTTGTTAATGACTCAGAGTATAAAAAGGGGGTTTCTACAGTAAGATATCGAGAATTTTGGTAGTTGATTGCGCAAGGTTATGTCAATAAGAGATTAGAATCCTGGTGAACTCCAGAGTTGTGTAATA
>NW_017681732.1:10379-10941 GCF_001879085.1 Nicotiana attenuata
TGGAGCATGTTAGGCTAGAATTTACTATTTCTTGTCCTGATCTTTTAGCATTATTCTGAGATTATGAGTTGCTTGTTGTTGTGTGTATAATTTGGGACTACGGGACGGCTTCCCGGGAGATCCCCCTGTACTTGAGATATTCTGGACTGAGGGTGCGGGATACCAAGAGATCCCTGGAACATGTGTTTCTATATATATACTGGGATACCAAGTGATCCCCGGCTTACTTATTGAGGATACCAAGAGATCCTCGGGATACCGAGAGATCCCTAGTGTATATGATGAGGATACTAAGAGATCCTCGGGATACCAAGAGATCCCTAGTGTATATGATGAGGATACCAAGAGATCCTCGGGATACCAAGAGATCCCTAGTGTATATGATGAGGATACCAAGAGATCCTCGGGATACCAAGAGATCCCTAGTGTATATGATGAGGATACCAAGAGATCCTCGGGATACCAAGAGATCCCCGGCTATTATTCCTTGTTGAGGGCAGTTTTCCTTGTATTGTACCTTGCTTTCTATTACTGTTCTTCCTTATTTACCTGGTTTAGAATT
>NW_017681733.1:0-6420 GCF_001879085.1 Nicotiana attenuata
ACTAAATCTTATTCTAATTTGAAAATGAATTTCATGTTTTCGTTATTTCTAGGATAGTATTAACATAATCCTTTCAGAACCCGTCAACTGTACGTAACTTCATTATAATTATAGACTATTACTTCTGGAGAAAGACAATATATGATCATGCATCCGAGTGTATTGTGAGCGTTACTGTGTTAAACCAAAAATCAGAAAAAACTGTTAGAAAAATAAAAGAAACTGGAAAAACAGAAGAGTTTAAGAAATATTCCGAGTCCACAATTTGCTTGTGTGTCCTTAAGGAATTTTAACCCCCTCACACGTTGCCAAGGTAATGGATTAAATCCTCCCAGGATAAAACGGAATAAACCTTCCTGCAACAGTGGCAATACAAACTGCAGGATACCAACGAACTTAAAGAACGGAGCAAAATCACACTTACGAATTTGAGAGAGAGAGACTGCGAATTAGAATGCAGTATATTCAGAAAGAAAGAAGTTCTGGAGTGTTTTTCATGTGTAGAAAATGGAGCCTTGCCTCAGAATTTATAGGCAATTATCAGAAGAGGTGTCTGGAAAAGGTGACTTTTCAGAAGAATACGCTGCCTGCCGCGGTTCTACCGCGGTCGCGGCAGAACCGCGGTCAGAGAGGCTTTCTGAACCTGCCTGCCGCGGTTCTATCGCGGTCGCGGTAGAACCGCGGCCAGAGAGGCCCTCTGAACCTTCAGCAAGGTTCTGGCGTATTTTCAGCAGTGATTTGGCATTTAATTAATTATTAAATAATTAAATAAATTTTGTCCAAAAATAATCTTATCGATCGATTGACAAATCCAAATCCAAATCCAAAGCCAAAGCCGAGCCGAGCGAGCGACGACGACGGCGCGAGGGTTCATTCTCTTCAACTCCTTTTAAGAGCTTTAAGAAGTGATTCTATATATAAGCACACAAATGTGGTTGTCCCTCAGCAATGAGGGACAAGTGCAAGACAAAAGTTCACTTCTTCAAATTTTCAATTTTCCTCCATTTCCAGTTCACACTTCTTCTACTTTAAAGCCCAATGGCTTAAAGTCTAACAATTGCAGTGTAATTGTAGTGTAATTGTAGATTTAGTGTAATGGATATGATCTGTTAAAGCCCTCTTCTAGATTTACTATTTGTAGTGTAATTGTAGTTAGTTTGTAGTTTATGTAGAACATTCCAAGATTAATTGTAGTCTAAAATGTAGATATAATGTAGACATGATTGTGGATGATGTGTTTCCTGTTTGCCCTGTAACTGTAGGTAAATTGTAGTTATTCTTATATTAGGTACTTAAACTGTAGGTAATTTGTACATTCACTGTAGGTAAACTGTAGGTAAATTTGTTTGAATTGTAGAACTGGTTTTATACATAATTGTAGAGTTTTTGTAGTTAATAGTAGTTATAATGTAGGATTCATGTACCGCTTCACTCCATCTATCACAGTATAGATATGATCTGTTAAAGCCCTCACCTAGAATTACATAACAAACAGCAATAAAAATATTTACAATCATAAAATAGTTTATCTACAATTTATCTACAACGTATCTACAATTATATCTACAAATTATCTACAATCTACAAATTAACTATAATTTGTCTACAAATTATATACAATCTACTATTTGATTTCACGATGTATTTGATTTTTACAATTTTTTCTGTAGTATCAATTGATACTTGTTCTGCAATTGTAGAAATCAGGATACTGTAGCTTGCATTCTCATATACCACAATGGCATCAACTTCAAAATCTCTAAATCTGCGATAATTATCCCAATCCCCATTAAATTGTAGCATGATTGCGATTTTGGACATGATTTGTTGTTGATGTTGATGTTTTTTTGGATTTCTAGATTGAAAGAAGAAAATATGAAGAAGAGATATATCTGATCGATAATTTGATAGAAGCAACGACGAAGAACAGATTTTTTCAACTTTGAGTTGTTGAAACTCGAAAATTTTGAATTCTACAATTTGAATTCAGCTCGTCGAAACTCTTAGCAGTTGAATCTGTTCTTATTTTTAGGAGTTGTTCGTTCTTTTTTTTTTCTCCAGAATTTGAATTGTAGTTCTGGAGAAAAAAACGCAGATGAGAAATCTCCTTTCCCTTTTTAAAAATTGAATTTAATGTAGAATCAATTATCACCAAGATTCTCTCCTTAATTTTAGCGCGTTTTTTAGGGAATATTCTGCTCCTTTAATGCCTAATAGTCGAATGGTACAAATTTTGTAGGTAAAATATGGACTGGGCGGGTAATATATAAAATATGCACATTTTTGGTAATAAACTTTCATATATGGTATAGGAAGGAAAAAATCCCCAAAAAAAAAGGCTGCAGAATTCACTGGAAAAACAGACAATTTAGATCTTCGAAATATCCTTCTTCCTACTTGGGCTTAATACATCAGTCTTTTTGGGCCAAAACAAAAATGGCTGGTTGATATGGAATGAATAAGGCCGCAAACTTTAACCAAATTGGGACTGGGTTTAGCAACAGTTGGGCTGCTAGCCAAACATCAAGGGATTTGATTTAGGGAAAATGACACTGTATAGCCGCTCTCAAAATAATAGCCAAAAAAAATGTATATATTTTATATATATATATGTATTCTGCATGTTATATAAAAAAATTATACAAGTTTTATATATTTTTTAACTACCGAGTATAAATAATTTCTGACGCGGGCTAAAAATAATAATACCCTTTGATTTACTTCTAAAATTCAATGGGCTTTTGTGTTGTTGCACATGTAAAATTACCAAGTCACTCATATCTGTCTTCTTCCAACTTTACCAAACAGACAAGTCACAAGTCTACTGAGTTGACTCCACTCTACAATGTTGAGTCAACGAGAAACGATAGTATTGGTTGGGATCTATCTCCATCATTAATCAAAGGTATTGTATATTCGAGGTTTGAAAATGGAAGCTTAATGACCTAATCAAGGTCAAGAATTTTGCCGTGATCCATGTGTTTGGAGGTATAATATCACGTCCTACTTTGCGACTTCTTTGCTCCAAAAGTTAAATGAAATTAATCTAATGTTGACTTTGGTCATAGTTTTTGTGCCCTTGTAACAGTGTACTTCTAATAGAAATATAGAGTTTAGATCAAAGTGCATTTTTTTTACAATACTGATCGAAGAACATAAGTAATAATTCTTCGTAAGTTTGGTTTATGCATCACATGAAAATAAGCATTTCCCTATAAAAATGACTTATTTAAATCCCAAATTATGCTAAAAATATTCCAAGGGGGACATCATTACACGTTTATTGGGTGGTTGTATCATATGGAACGTTCAAAATAATTGTGTTATTTGAATATGTTTAACTTGTCTACTCAATAGCAGACGAACATCATCATGCACGTGCGCCACTTGTTTAAAGTGAAAAGCCAGGGAGAAAGGATTAGAGACGTTTGGACCTAATTTTCAAACTTTACACAAATGGACAAAATAAATATGTGTAATCCACCCTTACTTTAAGTCTTTAACAACTCCTTCCAATGATTAATTATATATTTTTGTTTCAAACTGATCTTATTAGTATAAACCTTTTTTTCACTTATTAATTAATACGATCACATTCTTTTATTAGAAAAGATATATCAGGACATCTTTTTTCTAAAGAAATTAAATTTCGGGGAATGACTTTATTTTAATTTTTGAACCCGCTTTTATTTAAATATACGTTAAACATCAACTTTCCTTTTGATAGTCCAAACTAGAAGAGACACCTAACTTGGAATCTTGTCCCACAAAAATATTAAAATGTGATGGGTAAATTCTACAAATGCTCATATAATTAGGAGTATTTTTTATCAATGTCGCATAACTATATTTTTTAACAGAAAAATCACAACTTTCACCATTCTAACATAAAAAGTCATAACTATCGGAAAACTTAAGTTTCAAATGCAATAATTATTTATTTCATATTTTTTATTTTAATCTAATAATATTGACATAATTAAAAGAGGACCGACTCGATCCAAAACTCATACACGTATGTATTAATTAATCAAACAACTAAAAGGGTCAATGAATTGAGAAGAATTTACTACAAGATAATACTTCTAAATTCTAATGCAGTGATAACTACTAATGTCGTAGTCCCAATTTATGTGACAGTTGTAAGAATTTCGTAAGTCAAACAAATATTTTTTTACTACAATATTTTCATATGCTTTTTAAATATTTGAGCCCTATTTTTTGGGTAACACCTTGAACAATTTCAAGATCATGTATAGCTCTCTGACAATATCTTGTTAAACAATATTATGTAAAATACGTACAACACCAAGAAAAAATAAAACTAGCACATGTAAAGGACCATGAATGTTATAATTTCACCTTCTACAAGTATAATAATTAATAACAAAATATTTAAAAAGTATGTGAAAATTACAGCCAAAGAAAAACTCGTTTAACTCTCGAAATCCGAATATCGCTACACAAATTGAGACGGTGGAAATACTAATTATCATTGCAACGAAAGTAATATCTTGTGATAATTCTTCCCAATTCATTGACTGTTTTTGTTGTTGGTTTATTGATTTATACAGATGAATTTAGATCGGATCGGTCACCTTTTCATTGGATCAGTATTTATTAGTTAAAAATAAAAATAAAAACAGAAAAATGGGGTAAAAATTTATTGCATAGCAAAATTAAATTTTACGGCAATTGTGACCGTAGGTGGTGAAAATTTCGTAATTTTCTGTTGGAAACATAATTGTATGACTATCTTGAAAAAAAGTAATAAGGATGTTTGGTCAAAAGTTATTACAAAACTTACGAGTATAAAACAATATAAATAAATTACGGGATAATCATAGCAAATCGTAATAATCCGTTAGACCCAATGAAAGAAACGAAAATAAGTACTCAGGAATAAGGGTAGAAGCATTAGAAACCTTTATTGATATATTTGTTTTGTCTGCCTCTCCATGGAGAAGTTCAGAACCTTACAATGGTGTTTTCTTTTCCCATAAGAGGGGTATATTTTCTCGATTCTCTCTCCTCTCACTAGTGGTGAAGAAGCAGCCCCCCCTGTCTGGGGTTTCCTCTCTTGGTATTTATAGCTGTGAGCTTCGTGAGCTGGCAATAAGTGACCGTGACCACGTTGGGGTTTCGCCTTCATGGTGGCGGATGGGTCGTGGCCTTGTTGATCGAATCAGATGAGGGTTGAATATAATTAATTCTGAGTGGTCGTGCCACTAATTAATCATGAATTAACTTAAAACGGGATTAGCCTCGTTAATTATCGTGGGGTCGGATTCTGACTCATACAGTTAGTCCCTCCGCTTATTGAGGTCGTGTTTCGGCCGAGCTCGATGAGCGGACTTCATCGATTGTGATTTGAAAACAACTCGAATAAGGGGGTCGACTTATTGGCGGCTGTGGCTTTAGCCGTTACACGTTGGAGATGGTCGTAGCCTTTCGTACATTGGAGAGCCTTTCATACATTAGAGATGGCCGTAGCCTTTCATATATTGAGGATGGCTGTAGCCTTTCATATATTAGAGATGGCCGTAGCCTTTCACATATTAGAGATGGCCGTAGCCTTTCATATATTGAGGATGGCCGTAGCCTTTCATATATTGGAGACGGCCGTAGCCTTTCATATATTGAGGATGGCCGTAGGGAATGAGTATGCGCCGGGTAAGTATTTGGTCGAGTCCAAAATTTTAACGGCGTACGGCACATTCTTTCAGCGTTCATAGGTCGTAGCGACCATTCCGACGGCGGTATGTTGGCGGATGGCTGAGAAGCCGCTTTGCGGAGCTCGTCATAATGACGCTTGCTTCGGCAGAACCGAACCATTTTACGGTTGGTCGTGCAGTTAATGATGGCTATTGGGTTTCGCGAAAGCCATTTATGTTGCCTATAAAGGTGGGTTGAGGCATTCATTTCTCATATCTTCTTTGTTCATCTGAGAGAGAGATTCTGAGGAAACTTTTTCGTTTCGCTAATTCATCTTCTCTTTTCTTTCCTTTGATTGTGATAACATTTGTCTTCAGTAGATCAACAAGGCAGGCAGTTCTTCCCACGGTGCTCTTCCGGTAGATTTTCCGGTAGTCGGAGGGCCATCTCCGGCGATGGGAGGTGCAGAACAGATGGAGTCCGGCGAAATTCCGTCGGTTGACGAGGTGGTTCCTCGGCCCGGAGGTCTGGCGATTGATTTCACCGTCGACGGTGGAGAGGAACCGGTGGATGAAGCCCCGTTAATGGGGAGATTGGGATGGCCCGATTACGGGAACAGGGGGTAGTTCCTACCCATGCAGACATTGTTCTCGCTAGAAGCGAGGAGAGGGTCCACACCGATCGCCGGGGATACTGCGTTTTTTACGCCTATCCTTTCAGGTTGGGGTTCAAGATCCCGCTCCCAATGCTGGTGGTGGATTTCTG
>NW_017681733.1:10522-10940 GCF_001879085.1 Nicotiana attenuata
TTTTTTGTGGAGGCGCATAGCCCGACTTGGTTCAACCGTAGTTGAACTTGTTGGCGAAGGCGCGTAGCCTGAGTCCCGGTTCAACCGTAGTTGAACTTGTTGGCGAAGGCGTGTAGCCTGAGTTGGTTCAACCGTAGTTGAACTTGTTGGCGAAGGCGTATAGCCTGAGTCCCGGTTCAACCGTAGTTGAACTTTTTTGTGGAGGCGCATAGCCCGACTTGGTTCAACCGTAGTTGAACTTGTTGGCGAAGGCGCGTAGCCTGAGTCCCGGTTCAACCGTAGTTGAACTTGGTCGATTTTGATGACGAAGGCTCGTGGCCTGAGTCCCATATTGTGGGTATTGAGTGCTGAAACTCGTTTTGGATTCGAGGCCTTGGAGCGGCTTAGTCCATTGTCTTCCCAACCAGGGTGTATAGGC
>NW_017681734.1:0-455 GCF_001879085.1 Nicotiana attenuata
GCTTTTTAGACATAGAGCCTCCATTCCCTAGTCGCCTTTTTGCCAACATTAGGGCTCCAATCCCTGAGTTGAGTTTTTAGACATAGGGCCTCTATTCCCTGGTCGCCTTTTGCCAACATTAGGGCTCCAATCCCTGAGTTGAGCTTTTTAGACATAGGGCCTGCATTCCCTAATCGCCTTTTGCCAACATTAGGGCTGCAATCATTGAGTTGAGTTTTTAGACATAGGGCCTCCATTCCCTAGTAGCCTTTTTGCCAACATTAGGGTTCCAATCCCTGAGTTGAGCTTTTTAGACGTAGGGCCTCCATTCCCTAGTCGCCTTTTGCCAACATTAGAGCTCCAATCCCTGAGTTGAGCTTTTTAGACATAGGGCCTCCATTCCCTAGTCGCCTTTTTGCCAACATTAGGGCTCCAATCCCTGAGTTGAGTTTTTAGACATAGGGCCTCCATTCCCT
>NW_017681734.1:5454-5717 GCF_001879085.1 Nicotiana attenuata
TTTTTAGACATAGGGCCTCCATTCCCTAGTCGCCTTTTACCAACATTAGGGCTCCATTCCCTGAGTTGAGCTTTTTAGACATAGGGCCTCCATTCCCTAATCGCCTTTGCCAACATTAGGGCTCCAATCCCTGAGTTGAGCTTTTTAGACATAGGGCCTCCATTCCCTAGTCGCCTTTTGCCAACATTAGAGCTCAAATCCCTGAGTTGAGTTTTTAGTCATAGGGCCTCCATTCCCTAGTCGCCTTTTTGCCAACATTAGGG
>NW_017681734.1:10547-10940 GCF_001879085.1 Nicotiana attenuata
GAGTTGAGTTTTTAGACGTAGGGCCTCCATTTCCTAGTCGCCTTTTTGCCAACATTAGGGTTCCAATCCATGAGTTGAGCTTTTTAGGCATAGGGCCTCCATTCCCTAGTCGCCTTTTGCCAACATTAGGGCGTCCGAATCCCGTGAGTTGACCTTTTTAGACATAGGGCCTCCATTCCCTAGTCGCCTTTTGCCAACATTAGGGCTCCAATCCCTGAGTTGAGCTTTTTAGACATAGGGCCTCCATTCCCTAGTCGCCATATGCAACCATTAGGGCTCCCATTCCTGAGTTGAGTTTTTAGACATAGGGCCTCCGTTCCCTAGTCGCCTTTTACCAACATTAGGGCTCCATTCCCTGAGTTGAGTTTTTAGACATAGGGCCTCCATTTCCTA
>NW_017681735.1:0-6935 GCF_001879085.1 Nicotiana attenuata
GGGGAAAAGGGAGTTACTATGGACCTTTGAAGGTTACTAGCCTAGTTGGTGCAATCAGAAATCAGTTTGAAATCAGTGGATTGATTTATATGTGAAGAGGGCTTTATATCAGGCCAGTTGTGCTCGTTTCAGCGAGCGTCCCTTATGGAGGAACAGTCAGGGTGTTATTTTGTCATCAGCTAATCCAGGTCATGATGTACTGCGTCGTATGAGTTATGAGACGGCTTGGTAAATTTTTATGTGTTGAAGTTCCGTGTGGCGATGATGTTAAATGAGCAGAATGGCTCTTGAGATTCAAATCTTGTATCGCACCCCAGTTGTGCTCGAGTTTGTGGATTATAGCGTTATATGTCTCCCCAGGGAATGGTATTATACACTTAGCATGTTTACGACTGATGTGTAGTATCTTGTTGTAATGAGCAATTTAGCTCGAGGTACATCTCCTTATGTGAGCTCCATGTGTGGATCGGGTGGCACGCCGCCACGGGTATGTTATTTGGATCGGGTGGCACGCCGCCATGGTTAAGATTGCTCGGATCGGGTTGCACGCCGCAACAGTGTGATGTTCAGTACGGTTCCCCATATCTGTTTATTGTGTTCTATTTCCTATTTTCTGGAGGAAGTTCATATTAGCTGTGCGCCCGCGTCGCATGTATGATTCGCGAGCGGGGTAATTGAAATTTCTTTTCAGAGTTCATTTCTTTTCAGAATTCATTTTTTTTTCCCTTTTGTATCGCATTCTAATTGGTAGCCTATTGGCGCATTGTGTCATCATATGAGACTTTTGGTTATGTTGGGGTGGCTTATTGTCTGAGCATTCGTACTGGGTGAGACGAGATTGTTGGATTTAGGATCAGTGCAATCTGATTACGTGAAATATATTAAGAGGCAAAGATCATTAATTGGTTCAAAATGAGGTGATGTTTCTTGTCAGGAGTATAGACTCAATGATTGGTTGACTCGGCAGTCGATTATGAATTTCCGCACATCTCTCCGCTGTGACGGCATTGAAAGAGTTAGAGTGAGACCTGTGTATGTCATGGGGTGCAATGAGAGCGTCAGATTCGTGGAATTTTTGACTAAGTCGATCAGGAAATGTTACTGTGGTCCGGTGAGTAAAGTGATGCGAGGTGTGAACTTCAGCAAGTTATGCAGCCATGTTTGGGTATAGCGTGTAGTGAATGTTATGGTGATCTTATGTTGGAAACAGGTCGGGCATAGAATTCCGGATGTTGGAATTGGGCTCTAAGGCTTATTTGCTTGAATAAAAAGAAATATCTTCAGAATTGATCGAGCTGGTGTGCTCAACTGAGTTGTGGTAGCACGGTAAGGTGCATGAGGAGTTAAACATTGAGTCATGGAACTGGAGGGTCTTGGGATCATTTCTTGCCACTGGCGGAGTTTGCTTACTACGATAGTTATCAGTCCAGCATTCAGATGGCGCCGTATGAGGCCTTATATGGTAGGAGGTGTAGATCTCCGGTGGGTTGGTTTGAGCCGGGTGAGGCCAGGCTATTGGGCACAGAGTTAGTACAGGATGCATTGGAGAAGGTTAAGACGATTCAGGATAGACTCCGTACAGCCCAGTCCAGACAGAAGAGTTACGCGGACAGGAAGGTTCGTGATGTTTCATATATGGTTGGTGAGCGGGTTCTGCTTCGGGTCTCGCCTATGAAAGGCGTCATGAGGTTTGGGAAGAAAGGAAAGTTGAGTCCGAGGTTTATTGGCCCTTTTGAGATCTTGCGGCGAGTTGGGGAGGTTGCCTATGAGCTTGCCTTGCCTCCCAGTTTGGCCGGAGTTCATCCGGTATTTCATGTTTCGATGCTCCGGAGGTATCACGGTGATCCGTCGCACGTGTTGGATTTCAGTTCAGTCCAGTTGGACAAGGATCTATCCTATGTTGAGGAGCCAGTGGCTATTTTGGACAGGCAGATCAGAAAGTTGAGGTCAAAGAACATAGCTTCAGTAAAGGTTCAGTGGCGGGGTCAGCCGGCCGAGGAGGCGACTTGGGAGACCGAGCGGGATATGCGCAGCCAGTACCCTCATCTTTTCACTACTTCAGGTATGTTCTCTATGCTCGTTCGAGGACGAACGAATGTTTAAGTGTAGGAGGATGTAATGACCCGGCCGGTCGTTTTTGGAATTTACGCCCCGATCCCCCATTAACTGCTTCCCCTAAGTTCATTTCTGCTATTTTGGTTTGCCGGGACGTTCGGTGTTGAGTTTCGGAGAGTTTTGGGACACTTAGTCCCTAAATGAGAGCTTAAGTGTTGAAAAATGGTCCGTAGTCGGAACAGTGTGAAGACGACCTCGGAATGGAAATCCGATGGTTCCGTTAGCTCCGTTAGGTGATTTCGGGGTTGGGAGCGTGTTCGGAATGTATTTTGGAAGTCCGTAGCTCATTTAGGCTTGAAATGCCGAAGTTTGAATTTTTGAAGTTTCCGGTCCGATAGTGAGTTTTTGATCCGAGGGTCGGATTGGAATTCCGGAAGTTGCAGTAGCTCCGTCATGTCATTTGGGATGTGTGTGCAAAATTTCAGGTCATTCGGACGAGGTTTGGTTAGGTTTTTGATCGAAAGCGTGTTTGGTTGGAATTTGAGGTTCTTAGACTTGAATCTTTGATTAATTCGGGTTTCCGGCGTTGTTTTAGGTGTTTTAAGGATTGGTACAAGTTCGAATAAGGTATTAGGTGGTATTGGTGCTTTTGGTTGAGGTCCCGGGGGCCTCGGGATGATTTCGGGTGGTTGACGGAAAATTTTGAAGTTGAATGAATTGCTGAAGGTTCTGTCATCTGGTATTTCCGCTTCTGCGGCTTGGGAAGCGCAGAAGCGGAGCCGCAGAAGCGGCTAGACCACCGCAGGAGCGAAATTCGAGTGCTCCTTCAGTTTCCGCAGGTGCGGAAGTTTAACCGCAGAAGCGGTTACGCACCTGCGAGATGGTAGTCGCAGATGCGGTCCTTGGAATTTTGTTTGAAACCGCAGAAGCGGTAATGAATCCGCATAAGCGGCAACCGCAGGTGCGGTGAAGGGCCGCAGAAGCGGAAATCTTGACTTTAATGAAGAACCGCAGAAGCGGCTCGTGGTCCGCAGAAGCGGGACCGCAGAAGCGGTCCCTTGTCCGCAGAAGCGGAAACCCCTGGACAGAAATAGAGATGTCGAGGGTTTGAGTTCATAAGTTGCAAAATCAATTGAGAGCTCGGTTTAAGGCGATTTTGAGTGGGATTTGAAGTGAAGATCACTGGGTAACGTTTCTTTGGTCCCTTCTTGTTATATTTCATCATTTTATAGTTAAATACACCATTGGAATTCGAATTTAGGATCAAAAATTGGAAGAAACTTCATAGACCTAATTATTGAGTTTTGAGTGGGCAATTGACCTCCGATTTGGGAGATTTTTATATGGTTAGACTCGTGAGAGTACGAGGGTTCTGAAAATGTGAAAATTATTCGATTCCGAGACGTTGGCCTGAGGGGCGTTTTGGTCATTTTACCTATTTTTGCGCCCTAGCTGTAAATTTATTAGCGGAATCAGTTGTTTGCAATATTATTTACGATATGTAATTGAATTGAATAGATTTGGGCCATTTGGAGTCGGATACTCGTGGCAAAGGCGTGGTTTCTATTGATATTGAGCCGGTTCGAGGTAAGTGGCTTGTCTAACCTTGTGTGGGGGACCCTTTTCCCTTAGGATTTGTTGTTTGTTGATTTGAGTGCCTTGTACGCGAGGTGACGAGCGCGTACTTGAGCCAATTGTTGAAAATCCGGTTTTCTTAAGATATTGAGATTGAGTTCCTTTCATATTTGCTTTATTCTACTTGCACCTATAACCTGTGCTAGATTAGGAAAGCATGTTTAGTTAATTTAACTTGTCTAATTGCTTGAGTTGCCTTGACTGTACTACGTGAAGCATGCTAGGCCAGTACTACCTGTTGCTTGTCTTTTGTACTTCGTTTCCGTGTACCTTCTGGTTGTGATTGCGCATTTACATTGGGACTACGGATGTGGGATTCCGGTAGCTCCCCCCCTTGTTTGTTTACTTTGGGACTGCGGGTTCGATTCCCGATAGATCCCCCTGCACTTTTACTTTGGGACTGCGGGTTCGATTCCCGATAGATCCCCCTGCACTTTTACTTTGGGACTGCAGGTTCGATTCCCGATAGATCCCCCTGTACATTGATGGTTGGACTACGGGACGGTATCCCGGGAGATCCTTCGGATGTACACATATGATGGACTACGGGACGGTATCCCGGGAGATCCACTGGACAGTTGAGAAAAAGGGGCTACAGGACGGTATCCTGGGAGACCCTCATTGTTACCATTGGTATTGAGCTGTGTTTACTCTGTGTTTATTCTGTACTCGTGTAGTTGTTATAGCCTCGTTGACTTGTCTTATCTCACTGTTGTACTTATTATATCTGTCAGATTTTTATACTGTTAAATTATTATTATTATTATTATTATTATTATTATTATTATTATTATTATATTTTGTCCCAGTAGGGCCCTGACTTTCCTCGTCACTACCTAACCGAGGTTAGGCTTGGCACTTACTGAGTACCGCTGTGGTGTACTCATGCCCTTCCTGCGCATGTTTTTCATGTGCAGATCATTCAGGTACCTACACTCAGGCGCACTATCAGTGAGGCAGGAGGACTATGGAGACTTCGAGGTAGATCTGCTGCGTCCGCAGACCGACGAGTCTCCCTCTTACTCTATCTTTAGTACTTAGTTTTCCTTCTTTCGGTTGTTAGAAATTCTGGAGTATGGAACCTTAATGTACACTTCTGTAGCCTGTGTTGCCCGTGAGTTTCCGGGTTTTGGGAATTGTTTTAGGCTTGTGATATTGAGTTGTACTTGCCAAGCGGCATTCAGTACAGTTTCCTTTAGATACCTGATTTGATTTTCTCTATTTTTGTGCAAGTATTATATTTCCGCAGATGTTAGGCTTACCTGGTCATGGGGACCAGGTGCCGTCAAGACATGTTCACAATTGGTGAACTAGGGTCGTGACATCTTTATGCCCGAGGTAGGCCTGACAACAAGTTGATTTGGAGAACTTTGAATGCTAAATGCCTCATTTTATTGATAAAAAGCAGACGAATCCCAAATCGACACTAAATAATAGGAAATGAAAGTTGCTAGTGGCCATTGGCCTTATTACATTTTATAAAGCAAAATGAAAACTCCTATCTATTTGGTCCCAGAAGGACCTTCCCCAGATTCGGCATCCCTGGCTCTATCGAACAGCTTCCCTAACTCGCGCAGTCCCAGCAGCAGGTAGGCTCTGGCTAGATGTCTGCCTTCGTTTCCTTCAGTATTCCGGCAGTCTTCGACCCTTTTGAGAAACCTTCTCTCTAGATCCACTATGCCTCGCTCCAGGTATCCTAGCCGCTTGTTGGCATTGACGGCCATGTCCTTCCATTCCTCAATCAGCTTTTGATTGGCTTCCTGTATCTCACGGTGCTCGCTTTTGCACTCCCGGATCCTCTTGCGTAGTTGATTGTATTTGACCTGTGCCTCGGCCTTTTCATCTATGATCCTGTGACCTCGAACAAACCCAGGTTGACTCAGACCATTATGATTATCCTCCAACCAGCCTGAATAGTAAGGCAACCAGCGTGATATCTGTCTGGCTCGATGGTATCTCTCCCCATGATAATCTTGCAATGCCACATATGCTGAGCTTGGCTCTTGTAAGGACTATCATCATCCTGGAAGTCAGCCCGGAAGTGACTCATCTTGTCGACCCTGGGTACAACCTGCTTCCTACCAGCTTGCCTCATAACCCGGAGAGGTACGTAAGGATACGTTCCTCTTAAACTGATTAATATTAGGAAAGGTGCATCTCGGGATCGGGCGATGAACTCCTCGGTCAGAAACCACTCGAACATCCATTGTACTTGCTCCTCGGTCAAATTATCAAATAGCTCGAACCATCCTTTGGCATCCTCTGGCTGAGCAAACATATCAGGGATATAATTCATTCGCTTTGGATGATGGAAGGCGATATGATCGTCCCAGTCCCTTCGTTGAATCTCTTGTCAGTATTCACCCTTTTGTAGATGCTCCACGAGCCACAGCTGAAGTAGTAAATTGCAACCTTCGAAGTGGCTAGCTCCTCGTTGACACTTTTCTAGGGCTCGGTATATTTCCGCGATGATCATGGGCACAATGCTGAATGGTTGCCCTCCAATCCCTTCCATTAAGGTTTCAGTGACCATGGCTAGTCAGGTGTGGATTCTTGCTTTCTTCATTGGAAACACAATCAACCCCAGGAAACAAAACATGAATACAAAGACCCTACGATGAATATGCCCTAACGAGGTGATGGCAAACTCATCAGGATAGGTACGGTAGGATTTGCTGTGACTGTACCTCTCGTACAAATAGTCAAAGGGAATATAGGATTCTTTGAGGCATGTCAGTTCTGGATTCTTCTTCAGACCCATCATCCTGAGGAAACCCCTGCCCTTGCGGTTCTCAGGCATCAATAAACCTGGAGTCTCCCATACCAAACCGGCTAATCCTCCTATTTCTTCTAGCAAGGGTGTCATCTCAATTTCCCCGAAGCGAAATACGGATCTCTCACAATCCCAAAATAGGGTAGTAGCTTCTATGATCTTGTTGTTGGGTTGGATTTCCAGGAGGGAGGGTAGATTCCCTAGATATTTTTGGACGAGTGTCTGGTCACTGGAATGAAGATCTTTCCACCAGTTTAGCAGTTTTGGGTGGATGTTGGTAACCATGCCGAATCTGGGGATTTCGTGCCTCATTATCGGCAAGAAAATAAGGTTAGGCCCTTTCCCCCACCGGACTCGGCTATTTACTATCAACAATTGGCATAAAAGCATTCAGTTTCTCCAAATGAATGCATAGAACGTGATGATATCCGTCTGGGTTTTAGGGAAACCCGGTGGACTTTGGACAAGGTCG
>NW_017681735.1:9810-10938 GCF_001879085.1 Nicotiana attenuata
GCCTTTCTCCAATTTGAGTTTGTCAGAGTTCCCTAAGAGCCTCAATGGGACTCCGGGCAGTGCTCACACCCAAATTGTATTACCAGAATAGGGACAAGTGCAGTATGGAAGTGCCAGCCCTCAGGTGTCCAAGTTCAGAGGGAGCTCAAAGGGTCCCAAGGCAAGGCTCACAAGAGGGCGGCAGAATAAGTCTGAGAGAGAGTGCAAGTAAAGAAACAGAGTTCTGAGGGAATAAAGGAGAGGGAAACGGCCACAAACAAGTTGATAATTTCATACAAAGGGATTCAAGGGGGTTGGGAAATTACAAAGAGCCTATGCTTAGGCAAGGGTAAGCTTTGGGCATGCACAGCAATAGAAGATGCTGGAATGCCTATAAGCTCACCAAAACACACAATAGTAGAGAAACATAGAGGTTAGGATCCCAGGGATCAAGCCTGAGTCATGGGCAGTAATATGCAATACTGTCATGCCTCAAACAAACCCTAGGCATTGAACACATTGGGGTGGGGGTTTAGGATGCAAATAAATTCAGAATAGGCATAAGGAAATTACAGCATGCTAGAATAAGTACTGAACTAAACACAAGCGGTAGGCAGGCAAGAAGGTAAAAGCATTAAGTAAACACATTGTTGTGATGCTAGAATCTTAATCAGAACATACCAGTTCAAAGAAGCAAAAATACAGTAAAAGCAGGTGACAGGACATTGAAGGCAGGCCACAGCAGAAGTAGTAAAGCAGGAGAGAATGTTTTTAGTGTAAGTGATTTTTCAGCTCAGAGTGTTCGTGTGTGTGTTAATGAAAGAGCCAGGGTATTTATAGTTTGAAAACAGGTAGAAAATAAGGCAAGAAAATAATTATGGAACTATGTACCAATTAAAATCAAATCAGTATAAGACTTCCTTTAATTAAGGAGTTAAATTCAGACGGTAATGGGAACAAATCATTTAAGGAAAGAAATCAAGTAAAACACCATGTATAGAATAGACCATTAGGGGTAAGTACATAGAGGTTCAATTAAGGGAAGAATCTTTGAAATACTCGGTTAACCAAATAAGGTAAGAAAACAAAGTAAAGTTGCAGAATCGAAAATCAGTACATAGCAAATTAAGGAATCAAGGATTTCAAAAT
>NW_017681736.1:0-1017 GCF_001879085.1 Nicotiana attenuata
AGATGTATTCTACATCCAGAATTTGAAGAAGAAACCTACAGAGACATTCCGCGAGTATGCTACTCGTTGGAGATCAGAGGTTGCTAAGGTCAGGCCGGCCTTAGAAGAAGAATAGATGAACAGGTTTTTCGTCCGAGCTCAGGATCCACAGTAGTATGAGAGGTTGATGTTGATCGAAGGCCAGAAATTCTCCGACATCATCAAGCTAGGAGAAAGGATTGAGGAAGGCATTAAAAGCAGTATGGTCACTAATTTTGAGGCACTGCAGGCTACCAACAAGGCTCTACAGTCGGGTGGCACATCCAAGAAAAAGGATGTGAGTGCCGTGATGGTTGCACGGAGAACGAAATCCCTAGTAAAATACCAAGCTTACCCAGTACCTCCTCTGACATATCAACCTATCCCTAATTACCAAGCACCTCCGCCCTCTTACCAAGATCCACCACCTACTTACCAATCATCTCCATCCCCCACATATCAACCTACCTCACCAAGATATTCCCAACCCGCACCCGTCTACCAAGCCTATAATGCTCAACCCTCTCACTATCAATCGCCTCTCACCCGCCAAAACTTCCCTAGACCGCGCCCTAACTTCAACCGTAGACCTCCCAAGCAATACACCGCCATCGCCGAACCAATTGACCAGCTATATGAAAGGCTCAAAGCTGCTGGTTACGTCACCCCAATCCCTGCCATAACCCCAAAAAATCCTTCCCAATGGGTCAACCCGAACAAAATCTGTGCATACCATTCCGGCATGAAGGGGCATACCATTGATGAATGCCGATCTCTGAAGGATAAAATCCAAGCCTTAAGACAACAAGATCATCGTGGCGAAAGAGCCCGCTCCCAATGTTCGCAACAATCCCCTGCCTGATCATAAGGGTGGAAGCGTTCACATGATCGAGGTAGAAGATGATTGGGACCCCAAAGGGTCGATTGGATTGATTACCGAAGGTGACGAGCCCAAGAAATCAACGACATCAACTCGAGTACACTAGTTGGTCGTCGAAG
>NW_017681736.1:5279-5589 GCF_001879085.1 Nicotiana attenuata
GGTGTTGAAGGAAACACAGGTATTGGGGGATGAATTATGAGGACCTTTGCATTCAGCCAGATGTCGAACTTCCCGAGGGGTACAAACCTCCCAAGTTCGAGATGTTTGATGGCTCGGGGGATCCTAGAGTCCATTTGAGGACATACTGTGATAAGCTGGTCGGTGTCGAAAGAGATGAAAAGATTCGCATGAAGCTCTTCATGAGAAGTTTGAAAGGTGATGCTCTATCTTGGTACATTAGCCAAGACCCCAAAAAGTGGACAAGCTGGGTGGGAATGGCGTCCGATTTCATGGACAGGTTCAGATTCAA
>NW_017681736.1:10422-10936 GCF_001879085.1 Nicotiana attenuata
TCGAGCTCATTTGACCCTCAAGTTTTGATTTATGTGGGCTGGCGACAATGGCTCTTACGCCTTGGGTCGAAGAGACCTTTTATTGGCTTTGTTTTCCCCTCGTTAAGGACTTTTTGGAGTGATCTGACCCATCGTCGGTTCGGGAAGAACCTCGATTTCAAGTCATTTCGTGGTGATGATCGAGCACCTCGTGAGGTTTGGCTCGGAGGCTGAGTATCTCGAGGATTTGGGATTACTAAGGTGTGTCGAGGCAAAGGAAGCATCCAGGTTGTTGGAGGAGGTTCATGTAGGGACCTGTGGCCCGCACATGAATGGTTTCGTCTTAGCCAAGAAAATACTCCGAGCTGGTTATTTCAGGATGACTATGGAGACAGACTGCATCCAGTATGGAGACAGACTGCATCCAGTATGTTCGGAAATGCCATCGTTGCCAAATCCATGCAGACATGATAAAGGTGCGTCCTAACGAGTTCAATGCAACAAGCTCACCATGGCCGTTCGCCGCTTGGGGAAT
>NW_017681737.1:0-10933 GCF_001879085.1 Nicotiana attenuata
CTTAATCTGCCCAAGAAAGGATGGAAATATAGAGTTGGGCCTCGTGGGAATGGCCGACGTCATGATTAAAAAGGCTAATGGCACCCTTGTTCCAATGATCCTAGCAGAAATTTATCGAGATCTAACTATTTGTCGAGAAGGAGGAAATTTTTTTGAGGGCTGCAACATGCTTCTACAACTTTGGATGGAAGAACACCTTTGCCATCGTTCGGGGTACATGAACTATGGTATGACCGGTCTTAACTGCATTGAAGAACATGAAAACCGTGTGATGGGTCATGAGTTTCCAGAAGGTACGGAGGCATGGTTCGCACATTTGAGTTCCTTGACTTCAAGCAAAATTGAGTGGACATTCGGCTGGCTCCCGGTCACTAAAGTCATTTACATGTCGGCCGAAGTGTGCTTTCTTCTATTAATGGGTCTCCGGAGCATCCAGCCATATGCTCCATACAGGGTTCTGCGCCAGCTAGGCAGGTACCAAACTATCCCACATAATGAAGATCTGAGCCGACAAGTCATCGAACTAGGTCCAAAAGCTGTGTTCCCGGAAGGAAAGGTTTGCCAAATTTGGAATCATTATAGATTTCTAGAGCCAATGACTCGGGTACGGGATCTGTCCAAAGGTGAGTTCGAGCCTAGTTACACGACCTGGTATGGTAAAAGGTTTCAAGTCCATCAAGAGACCGAATGGCCTGCTAAAAGACCCCATGTCCAACAATTCACTGATGGGGCACATGAGCAATGGGATTGGTTGGCAAAAAAGACAAGCTACAAAGCCACAATAAGCAAATTGGAGGGGCACATCCGAGATCTTAAATTTGACAATAGTGTACAGGCTGCTGCTGATGAAGGGGAAAAGAAGAAGTTGGCTCAAGAAAACAAAGCCCTTCGAGCCCAGATCCAAAAAATAAAGATAGCTGCTGAGAATCAGGAAAGGAGCCGAACAGATGAAAGAATCATAAATGGTCTTAGGAGGAAAAAATCTGAGTACAAGGATGATTTGGAAAAATTCGAGAGTAGTCTAGCAAGAGCCCGGGCACAGTTGGCAAAGAACGCAGAGGGACGGGCGGATTTTGTACGGCAATTGAAAAGGAAATATGAGGGAACGGTCACAAACTTGAAGAAAAAGGTAACTACCCTCAAGAATGAGATGGCCAAACAAGCGAAGAGTTTTAGGGCAGAGAGGGAACATTGTTATGCATTAACGTCTCAACTAGAGGAAGATATGCAACAGTTGCAGGGTCAAAGCCATCATGACACTCAAGTGCTAGAAGCTAGGTCTCAACAAATTGGACGTTTGCTCCAAGAGAAAGGTATCATCAGGGAAAGGGTTAGAGCAATTGCTGACTACATCGTCATGAAATGCCATGAATGTGAAGACATGACTCAGACCACCTTTTTCTCCGCACTGATGACCTTTGTTCAACAAATAATGAATGACCTGGATCGACTCCAAGGATATCTTGCACATAGGCTCGTGTCGAGACCGACTGATGTCCCGCGGGCCGCTGGATCAGTTCTGGAAGCACTTATGTATTCGTGATTTTCATTTTTGAGTATGTACTTCAGTTTCTAGTTCTAGAGTCTGTTTCGAGTCTGTTTTTAGTTTTTCAATTCCTAGAAAGGTATGATGGAGTCTTTGTAACAAGGAAAATTAGAAGTTTTTTTATTTTTAATGAAAATTTGGAAAAAACCCAAAATTATTTCTTTCTTTTATTTCCGCATTTATTCCTTGAACTACGTGATGATCTGATTCACGCGACGTCGTGATATGTAGGCAATCCTAATCGGATCCGATCATGGTTTGAAATAATTCGAATAAAAGAAAGAGAGAAGACAAGAAAAAAAGTGAGAAAAACAAGAATAAGAGGGAAAAACATTGATAAAGTGCAAAAGAGAGCAAAAGGTGAAAAGCGCCGAAAGAAAGGAAAGATTGAAAAGATAAACAAAAGTCGGGATGAGACACGCAACCATTGCAAAACATGTAGAAACACATTTAACTGTATAGGTGCATCACACCCCAATGTGTGATTCCCTGTGTTAATTGTCTCAAACTAACCGGTTGTTGTGTTTGCTATTGAGTAGGTTCTATATTAAGGTGGTTGGTTTTGTGGTAATCTGGCTTCGCATCCTTACTTTAAAAGATCCAAGGGAAGTGTCAAAATGCCGTCAGAAAGTCATCTACCAACCATTCCTATCCCAGAGGATAGCCCGATATCGGTCATCTCAACATCAGAATCAGCACCTGTTGAGGAAAATAGGGTACTGCGTCTCTGCATGTTGGAAATGTGGGATGCCTGGTCCAACGGTAGAGAGCCATACCTAGTTTCCCTGAGCTACTTCCCAGGGCAAGTGGAACTTCCAACGTCCCAATAAATTACCCAAACACTCCGCTCGGATATCCTACCATCTCAGCCCACTTTAACGGAACGCCTTCTGAGGTTCACCCCCAGGCATTAATTTCGGGTGTGGCTTCCAACATATTCACTACACCACCTTCCTCGGCCACGGCATAACCCACTTTGCCCAGGCCAGGATTTGATTCATCATCTTTTACTTTCCAAGTAACATCCTTTCCACTAGACACTGCCCATTTCACCACCAATTCCTATCCTCAACAACCCCGGTATGAGTTTACTGAGGGGCAAGAGAAAGCGGCAAAGAACCCCGAGCAAGAGAAAATCACTTAGAAAATGAGGAGCATGGAACAGAGACCTCAAGAATATACAAGGCTTAAGTGGTCAGAAGAGCGTATCCTACGCTGATTTGTGTATGTTCCCACATGTTCACCTGCCCCTTGGTTTTAAGGCCCTCAAGTTCGAAAAGTATGACGGGCACGGGGACCCCATAACCCACCTCAAGAGATATTGCAATCAACTGAGAGGGGAAGGTGGAAAAGAAGAGCTTCTAATGGCTTATTTCGGAGAGAGTCTAGTGGGCATTGCATTCGAGTGGTACATGGATCAAGACATATCTCGCTGGCATATATGGGATGATTTGGCTCGAGATTTTGTCAGGCAGTTCAGTACAACATAGACGTAGCTCCCGACAGGAATTCCCTATCGAATCTCAAAAAGAAGCCATCGAAAAGTTTCTGAGAATATGCTGTTAAATGGCGCGAACAAGCGGCCAGGGTCAAGCCCCCGATGGATGAGACCGAAATGGTTAGTGTTTTTCTACAAGCCCAAGAGGCTGACTAATTTCAGAATATGATGTCTGCAATGGGAAGCCGTTTGCTGAGGCTATCAAGATTGGTGAGATGGTCGAAAATGGTCTGAAATAGGTCGCATATTAAGCCAATCTGCCATAAGAGCTACGTCCCAAGCAATCCAAAGCGCGTCAGGAGGTGTAGCAAACAGGAAGAAGAAAGAAGAAGTGGCGATGGCGGCTTCAAGTCTGAGAAACCCCCGTCCACCCAGAAATTACTTCCCTCCAAGCACCCCACAACATTACTTTCCTCACCAGGATGTGGCTTATGCTATGGCTCCTCAGCCTTACGTGGCGATGAACGCCCAGCCATATGCTCGGCCACAACAAATGTTTAACCAAAACCGAGCTCCACTTCCTATAAACAACCCTCCTCACCAAGCTCCATATAATCCCCGACCCCCACAATAATTTCCAATACAATGCCCGTGCCCGGGAGCCGCCCAGAAGAAACAATTTCACGCCTATTGGTGAGTCATACTCCAGCCTTTTCCCTAAACTGGTTCAAATGGGTTTATTGCAACTCGTAACCCAAACCAGGCAAAACCCAGAATCACCATCCTACCGACATGGTGCTCGATGTGCTTACCACT
Source organism: Nicotiana attenuata (assembly GCF_001879085.1). NCBI lineage: Eukaryota > Viridiplantae > Streptophyta > Magnoliopsida > Solanales > Solanaceae > Nicotiana > Nicotiana attenuata. The sequence goes on from NW_017681737.1 coordinate 3,801, forward strand.
CAGAAGCGGAAGGGCATGACACTGAAGACTGTTGGACTCTCAAAAGGGCGGTTGAAAATCTAATAGAGCAAAAATGGATAGTGCTAAAAGATGAAGAGATTCCTAATGTGACCAATAACCCATTACCGGCTCACAACAACGGGCCAGTTATTGGGATGATTTGCGGAGATAAGGAGTTTGACCCCGCCTTGAAAGCCATCATTGCCATCGCTAATGTTGAAAAGAAGCCAAAGGCTGCTGTAAAGCAAGACAAGGGGGAGAAGAAGAGTAGATCCACCCCTCCAAATGCAGAAAAGACAGTGGAAACCGAAACGGGGGCAGTACCCCCTAAAGATGCCATTCTTTATGTTCCCCGGGGTTACAGGAAAGAACAAATGACATTGAGTCCTCCAAAAAGGTTCAAGCTAAATAAGGGACCTAAGATGTATGTGCCCAAAGGGGCCTATATGGCACGGGGGCCATTGATTTCACCAAGGCTGAATGAGCTCGTGGTAATCGGCGGCGCACCACAGAAGCCCATGACAGACCCCACTGCCGTCCCATGGAATTACAACAAAGCGATAGTGACATGCAAGGGAAAAGAGGTGATAGGGGAAGCAAATGAAACTAACCCAGCCAAGAAATACCTCAACTTGGAGGATTTAAACAAAGCCAAAAAGAAGCGTTTCCCGCTCAAGAAGCCCGTCAGTGCTGAAGAGGCCGAGGAATTCTTTCGAAAAATTAAAACTGCAGACTACGAGGTAATAGACCAACTCCGGAAATCTCCCTCTCAGGTCTCACTCCCGTCTCTACTGGCAAGCTCGACTGAGCATCAGAAAGTGTTGATAAAGACCTTCCATGAAGCTTATGTTCCGATTGAAACCACTGTTGAACAACTGGAAAGGATGGCGGAAAGATTCTTTGAAGTCAACCAGATTTCATTTAGCAAGAATGATTTACCCCCGGAAAGGGCTGCCCACAACAAAGCCCTTCATTTGACAGTTAAGTGTGAGGGGTACTATGTGAAAAGAGTCATGCTGGATGGTGGATCTGGAGTTGATATCTGCCCTCTCTCAACTTTGCAAAGAATGAAGATTGGGACTGAGAGAATCAGGCCTAACAATGTTTGTGTGCATGCCTTTGATGGCATCAAGAGAGACATAATAAGCGAGATCGAGTTGATTTTGACTATCGGTCCTGTGGATTTCGAGGTGCATTTCAGGTCCTAGACATTGACACTTCTTATAATTTCCTTTTGGGAAGGCCTTGGATTTATGCGGCAGGGGCTGTACCTTCTACTCTCCACCAAAGGGTGAAATTTGAATACGAAGACCAGGAGATCATGGTCCATAGAGAGAACGAGCAATCAATTTATAGGGACCCATCAGTCCCATGTCTTGAAGGTAGGGAAGGTAGCGAGCATATAGTCTATCAAGCTTTCGAGGTTGTGGTTGCAGATCAATGTGAAGAAGGAAGCTCGTGTCCTCAACCCATTCTCTCAAATCCGTCAATTATGGTTGCTAATGAAATGATTAGGCATGGTTATAAGCCCGGAAAGGGGCTCGGGACATCATTGCAAGGTATCACAGAACCTATCACTCTGACTGCTAGCGAGAAGTTCTTCAGTGTGGGTTTTCACGCCACACCAACTGATGTGACATGGCAAATAAGCGAAAGAGAAATGGTTGGGTCTTGCCTCAGCCAATCCTACACCTTTTCAAAATATTCGTCAAGCCCAGATATATAGAAGAGGAAGATGAGGCCTTCACGGCCGAGGAAATTGAAGAAATATGTGGAGCCATGAGGCAGATGTTGTATGAAACTCACATGGTCCAGCCGGGAGAAGGCTCGAGCACCGCTGAAGTGCAATATATGGGGCCCAATGCCAACCTACAAAACTGGAAGGCTACTCCGTTCCCAGTCAGGCGGGAATTCTGGTAGTCCAGTCTTTCCACCTTTTCTACATCTCGAGTTATTCTAGGGTGTAACTCGGATGTTTCTTTTAGTTTATTGTCTTTAAGATTCCAATGTAAACCCTGCTATCTTCAAATCCAATGAAATGAAATTAATATTTCATCGTCAATGAATCTCTTTCTTCATTCTTTCTGATTTTTGTTACCTTTTCTTATTTCTTATTTCAGTTCTAATAATGCGGCTTTAAATAACATGACATGCTTGCAGACTTCATGCCCAGATCCAAACACGCTGTCTAATTGTGAAATAATTAATCAAGAACCCGAATACGATGAAGATGAGGCTTTTAGGGAAATAAACCGAGAATTTGAACAATTTGAGAATAAGCCTAAGCCAAATCTAAATTAAACCGAGCCAGTTAATTTTGGTAGTTCAGAAGAGGTCCAAGAAACCATGATAAGCATTCACACAGATGAAAGAACTAGGGATGCACTTTGAATTCAAAGATGTGTTTGCTTGGTCCTACGATGATATGCCAGGATTAAGTGTTGATCTAGTAGTGCACAAATTGCCAACTTACCCCGATTGTCCCCCTGTCCAGCAAAAATAGAGAAAGTTCAAAACTGACATCAGTGACAAGATCAAATAAGAGGTCACCAAACAGTTATAAACGGGTGTGATCCGAGTGGTCCGATACACCACATGGTTCGCTAATGTGGTCTCAGTGCCAAAGAAAGACGGGAAAACTCGAGTGTGTGTTGACTATCGGGATCTGAACAAATCAAGTCCCAAGGATGCCCAACATCCACATCCTTGTTGAAAATTGTGCCAAACATGAGATACAGTCTTTCGTAGATTGTTATGCTGGATATCATCAGGTCTTGATGGATCAAAAAGATGCGGAAAAGATAGCTTTCACCACACCCTCGGGCACCTATTGTTACAGGGTCATGCCTTTCGGTCTGAAGAACGTCGGGGCAACGTACATGAGAGCTATGACCAGAAATCAATGTGTATGTGGACGATGTGATCATCAAGTCCAGAATGCAGGATGACCATGTTCGGGATCTGAGAAAGTTCTTTGAGCGTATGCGTAGGTATGACTTGAAGCTAAATCCAGCTAAATGTGCATTTGGAGTTCCGTCTAGGAAACTTTTGGGATTTATAGTCAGTCGGAGAGGCATTGAGCTAGATCCAGCAAAGATAAAGTCTATTCGGGATTTGCCTCCTCCGAGAACCAAGAAAGAGGTCATGAGTTTGTTGGGAAGGTTGAATTACATTAGCCGGTTCATTGCCCAGTTGACTTCCACATGTGAGCCCATATTCAAGCTGTTGAAGAAAGATGCAGAAATTAAATGGACAGATGAGTTTCAAGAAGCCTTCGACAAAATCAAAGAATATCTATCGAATTCGCTAGTCTTGGTCCCACCTGAACCTAGGAGGCCTTTGTTTTTATATTTGATAGTCTTGGAGAATGCCTTTAGATGTGTCCTCAGGCAACATGATGTGACCGGGAAGAAAGAGCAAGCAATCTACTATTTGAGCAAGAAGTTCACTAGTTACGAAGCAAAATACACTCTGTTGGAAAGGACTTGCTGCGCCCAACTTGGGTTGCTCAAAAGATTAGGCATTACTTGTTGGCCTACACCACCTACCTCATCATCAGGTTGGATCCTTTAAAGTACATATTCCAGAAGCCGATGCCCACAGGAAGGTTGGCAAAATGGAAAATCCTGCTCACCGAGTTCGACATAGTCTATGTCACCCGCACGGAAATAAAAGCTCAAGCTCTAGCGGATCACCTAGCAGAAAACCCTGTTGATGATGAATATCAGCCTTTGAGTACTTACTTTCCTGACAAGGAAGTGAATTCAGTTGAGGTAATTTCAGAGGATGCCAGTGCTTGGAAAATGTTCTTCAATGGAGCGGTGAACGCAAAAGGTGTCGGGATTGGGGCAATCTTGATTTCACCCACTAGTCAGCATTACCCGGCCACAGCCCGGCTTCGGTTTTTCTGCACAAACAACACTGCCGAGTATGAATCCTGCATTATGGGTATGAATATGGCAATCGACCAAGATGTGGAAGAATTGTTAATCATGGGAGATTCAGATCTGATTATCCGACAGGCTCAGGGAGAATGGGAAACTTGGGATGTCAAGCTTATTCCATACAGGCAGCATGTGGAAGATCTTAGCAAGCGGCTCAAATCCGTCGAGTTTAGGTACATTCCTTGATTTCACAATGAGTTAGCCGATGCACTCGCTACCTTGGCCTCGATGTTGCCGTATCCAGGCAATGTCCACATTGACCCGTTGGAAATCCAAATCCGAGAAAGGCATTGTTATTACAATACGGTTGAGGTGGAGCCAAATGTTCAGCCTTGGTACCGTGATATCAAGAGGTTTTTGAAAACAAAGGAATATCCCGAGCAAGCCAGTGGAGACCAAAAGAGAACCATTAGAAGGCTTGTCGGTGGCTTCTTCTTGAGCGGAGAAGTTTTGTACAAAAGGACTCCAGATTTGACCTTTTGAAATGTGTGGATGCCCAAGAGGCCGGAAGAATCATGAATGAAGTACACGCAGGAGTATGCGGACCTCATATGAATGGATATGTCCTTGCAAAGAAAATCCTTCGAGCAGGGTATTATTGGATCACCATGGAAAAGGATTGCTTCAACTTCGTCCGAAAATGTCATCAGTGTCAGGTACACGGTGACTTGATTCATGCACCACCCTCAGAATTGCATCCTATGTCGGCACCATGGCCGTTCATTGCTTGGGGTATGGATGTCATTGGACCAATCGAGCCAAAAGCTTCAAATGGGCACAGATTCATATTGGTTGCCATCGACTACTTCACAAAATGGGTTGAAGCAGTCACTCTCAAAGCTGCCACTAAGAAAGCAGTGGTAGACTTCGTACACTCTTACATCATTTGCTGTTTTGGTATCCCTAGAACTATCATTACGGACAACGCTGCAAACTTGAATAGTCATTTGATGAGGGAGATATGTGAACAATTTAAGATCACGCATCGGAATTCCACCCCTTATCGGCCCAAAGCTAATGGTGTTGTTGAGGCAGAAAACAAGAACATCGAGAAGATTCTTAGAAAGATGATCAAAAGTTCCAGGCAATGGCACGAAAAATTGTCGTTTGCATTGTTGGGGTATCGCACAACTGTGTGCACATCAGTCGGAGCAACCCCCTATCTATTGGTTTATGGCACTGAAGCCGTAATACCCGTAGAAGTTGAAATCCCTTCTCTCCGAATCATTGTTGAAGCTGAGATCGAGGACAGTGAGTGGTTCAAAACCCGTCTAGAACAGTTAACCCTGATTGATGAAAAGCGGATGGCCGCAGTTTGCCACGGGCAGTTGCATCAACAAAGAATGGCCTGTGCCTGCAATAAGAAAGTGCGGCCTAGGAGCTTTGAAGTGAGGCAGCTCGTTTTGAGGCGTATTCTCCCTCATCACAAGGAAGCAAAAGGAAAGTTCGCTCCAAACTGGAAAGGTCCATACATTATAAGAAAATTATTGCCGAAAGGGGCATTGTACTTGGGAGACATTGAAGGAAATGATCCTGAAATAGCTGACAATGCAGACGCGGTCAAAAGGTATTATGTTTAACCCTTCTGCGACACCGATACTATTCGATTGGGATGACGAAGGCTTTCATTCTCGCTACCCCAAACACTTCAACCCTTTGCTAACCCTTTTGAGCCGGTTACCTTTCTTTGATTACCCTCTTTGGAACCCGAAAGGTTTGAAAAAAAACATCAAAAATCCAAAACACAGTTTCCCTGAACTACGTTTGACTTGATTCCGAAAGGATACGTAGGCAGCCTCTCTCTGGGGTTCAGTCATACCAAAACAAAAATCCAAATTTCGCCAAAAGAAAAACTGGGGCAGATGTTATAATGGTTCGGCGATGATCACGCCTGAATGGTTCCAAAGTTGTAATTCAATCCAGATTCTTTTACCCCAAATCCTGTTCAAGTCCTTTCGATCGATCAGTGAGAATGTTCAAAGGTCAGAGAATGCAGTTACTTGGATCTGATGCAACAAAATGAGAGAAGTAAAATGAGAGAGTCTTATTGGTGAAAACCCACACGGACACCGATGGTGAGCAGAGAAACTGAAAATGAGAGAGTCTTGTTAGTGAAAACTCGCAAAGAGCACTATAAGGCGACGGTAAGAAGAGAAATGAGAGAGGTCAATTGGCAAAAACCCGCAAAGGGCGCCACTGATCGAAAAGAAGGAATCCCCTACAACCGTCGGCATTGGTAGAGTCCTGGCAAGGTTTCTCGATTTTATGACACGAGTCATGATGGGTTTATGAGAGATTGGCTGGTTGCACAAATCGGGTGTCCAGTCCAAGAAGCATGTCGTGTCTATTGAAGTCCCATGCACTCCAGATAAGTCCTTCTTTCGTCCCCCGAAAGGACACTTCTTGTTAAATTCATTATCCTGTCCTTTGTTTACTTTTCTTTGAATCCCTTTCGGTTTAATCCTTCTCCGAAACTAATACAAAGAAAAGATGGCAAGATTGGTCTTACAGGGTTCTGCTTAACTAAAGCCAAATTCATGGAAAAGCACCCAGCCTCAGCAGGTGCATCAAGTCGATCTCGACTGGCCATGATGGCTGATGCTTCAAAGTTAAAATTATTGAAAAGGAAAGAAATCCAAAGTCAAGTGCCCATAAAGGTGAAATAAGATGGAAAGGACAAAACCCCACACGGGTGAACCATCGTAAGAAATTTTGGAAAGTCAAAATCCCTGGGTTTGGAAGAGAGATCGATCTCCAGAAAGCCAGCGAGCGGTAGAGGTTTTCATCAAAAGAGTTGGGCCGAGATCAAAACAATCAAGGTCACAAAACCAACCACTGTTTCAAACTAACAATTGTTCTTTGTTTGAAAACAGGAAGCAGGAGTAATTCAAAGCAACCTCGCAAGAAGCAGGTGCAACAAAAAGAAAATGCACAAAAGCTAAAAAAACAGCGTTGCAGCAACAATCCATAAAAAAAGGGAAGTCCCTTCCAAAATTCTTTCCCGCATTCATTCATTCCATGAAATAGATAAATAAAAGAAAAAGAAGAAGAAGAAGAGAAGAAAATTCAAAATCATGGTAGCCTAGGGTCCCCAATCTCTAGCTACGTTTTTTCCAACATAGGGTCTCCACTCCCTAGTTGAATTTACTTTAGACATAGGGTCTCCAATCCCTAGTCGCTTTTTCCAAC
>NW_017681738.1:0-338 GCF_001879085.1 Nicotiana attenuata
CACGGCGGAAGGCGTGGGCTATAGCACACGAAAATTAGGGACTCGCGCAGATTTTCAGTTTTATGGCCGTAAAATACCAAAAGATATAATTTGGTCATGACGGGGCGGTGACTATGGTTTATTAGGTCGTATTTGACGTCCAGGAAAATTTTTAGGCAATCTGGATCCGGGGGCCCGGGCCTACGGCGGAAGGCGTGGGCTATAGGACACGAAAATTTGGGATTCGGGCGGAATTCTAGTTTTGTGGCCGTAAAAGGCAAAAAAATATAATTTGGTCATGGCGGGGCGGTGACTATGGCTCCTTAGGCTGTATTTGACATCCCGAAAAAATTTTAGGC
>NW_017681738.1:5060-5602 GCF_001879085.1 Nicotiana attenuata
TAAAATACCAAAAACTATAATTTGGTCGTGGCGTGGCGGTGAATATGGCTCCTTAGGCTGTATTTGACATCCCGAAAAAATATTAGGCGATCCAATTCCGGGGGCCTGGGCCCACGGCGGAAGGCGTGGGCTATAGCACACGAAAATTAGGGACTCGCGCAGATTTTCAGTGTTATGGCCGTAAAATGCCAAAAGATATAATTTGGTCATGGCGGGGCGGTGACTATGGCTCCTTAGGCTGTATTTGACATCCCGAAAAAATTTTAGGCGATCCGGGTCCGGGGGTCCGGGCCCACGGCGGAAGGCGTGGGCTATAGCACATGAAAATTTGGGAATCGGGCGGAATTCTCGTTTTATGGCCATAAAATACCAAAAACTATAATTTGGTCGTGGCGTGGCGGTGAATATGGCTCCTTAGGCTGTATTTGACATCCCGAAAAAATATTAGGCGATCCAATTCCGGGGGCCTGGGCCCACGGCGGAAGGCGTGGGCTATAGCACACGAAAATTAGGGACTCGCGCAGATTTTCAGTGTTATGGCC
>NW_017681738.1:10524-10933 GCF_001879085.1 Nicotiana attenuata
GTGAATATGGCTCCTTAGGCTGTATTTGACATCCCGAAAAAATATTAGGCGATCCAATTCCGGGGGCCTGGGCCCACGGCGGAAGGCGTGGGCTATAGCACACGAAAATTAGGGACTCGCGCAGATTTTCAGTTTTATGGCCGTAAAATGCCAAAAGATATAATTTGGTCATGGCGGGGCGGTGACTATGGCTCCTTAGGCTGTATTTGACATCCCGAAAAAATTTTAGGCGATCCGGGTCCGGGGGTCCGGGCCCACGGCGGAAGGCGTGGGCTATAGCACATGAAAATTTGGGAATCGGGCGGAATTCTCGTTTTATGGCCATAAAATACCAAAAACTATAATTTGGTCGTGGCGTGGCGGTGAATATGGCTCCTTAGGCTGTATTTGACATCCCGAAAAAATATTA
>NW_017681739.1:0-231 GCF_001879085.1 Nicotiana attenuata
CCAATCCCTGAGTTGAGCCTTTTTATACATAGGGCCTCCATTCCCTAGTCGCCTTTTGCCAACATTAGGGCTCTAATCCCTGAGTTGTGCCTTTTTAGACATAGGGCCTCTATTGCCTAGTCGCCTTTTGCCAACATTAGGGCCCTAATCCCTGAGTTGTGCCTTTTTAGACATAGGGCCTCCATTCCCTAGTCGCATTTTGCCAACATTAGGGCTCCAATCCCTGAGTTG
>NW_017681739.1:5191-5702 GCF_001879085.1 Nicotiana attenuata
CATTCCCTAGTCGCCTTTGCCAACATTAGGGCTTCAAATCCCTGAGTTGTGCCTTTTTAGACATAGGGCCTCCATTCCCTAGTCGCCTTTTGCCAACATTAGGGCTCTAATCCCTGAGTTGAGCCTTTTAGACATAGGGCCTTCATTCCCTAGTCGCCCTTTGCAAACATTAGGGCTCCAATCCCTGAGTTGAGCCTTTTTATACATAGGGCCTCCATTCCCTAGTCGCCTTTTGCCAATNGGCCAACATTAGGGCTCCAATCCCTGAGTTGAGCCTTTTTAGACATAGGGCCTCCATTCCCAAGTCGCCTTTTGCCAACATTAGGGCTCCAATCCCCGAGTTAAGCCTTTTTATACATAGGGCCTCCATTCTCTAGTCGCCTTTTGCCAACATTAGGGCTCCAATCCCTGAGTTGAGCCTTTTTAGACATAGGGCCTCAATTTCCTAGTCGCCTTTTGCCAACATTAGGGCTGCAATCCCTGAGTTGTGCCTTTTTAGACATAGGGCCTC
>NW_017681739.1:10621-10932 GCF_001879085.1 Nicotiana attenuata
CCAACATTAGGGCTCCAATCCCTGAGTTGAGCCTTTTTAGACATAGGGCCTCCATTCCCTAGTCACCTTTCGCCAACATTAGGGCTCCAATCCCTGACTTGAGCCTTTTTAGACATAGGGCCTCCATTTCCTAGTCGCCTTTTTCAAACATTAGGGCTGCAATCCCTGAGTTGTGCATTTTTAGACATAGGGCCTCCATTCCCTAGTCGCCTTTTGCCAACATTAGGGCTCCAATCCTTGAGTTGAGCCTTTTTATACATAGGGCCTCCATTCCCTAGTCGCCTTTTGCCAACATTAGGGCTCCAATCCCT
>NW_017681740.1:0-4748 GCF_001879085.1 Nicotiana attenuata
CCGAAGGAGTATTGGGAAAGAAAAAGAAAGAAGAAGTGGCAGTGGTGGAATCAAGGGTCTGGTCCAGGAGTCCGCCACCATATTATCACCAACCTCGCCCTCACCCCCAAGCTTACCCACATGCTCCATATGGCCCATCACATCATTACTACCCACCTCCTACTCCCCATTTCTCCGTCCATCATGCCCAGACATACCCCCAACCCCCTACCCATGCACAATGGCGCGCACCTACTCCCCAAAATACTTACCCATCTCAAAACGCTTACCCACCCCCAAGAACCAACAGAAATGCCGCTGGAACCAGTTACCGACCCAATCCCGCATTTAAGAATGATAGGTTGCAAAAGAAGAAGACTTTTACTCCCTTGGGTGAATCTTATACCAGCCTGTACCACAGATTAAGGCAGTTAGGCATGTTGAACCCGATCGAACCCAAATTACCAAACCCTCCCCCAAGGAACCTGGACCATTCAGTAAGCTGTGAGTATTGCTCTGGAGCACCTGGACATGACATGGAGAAATGTTGGCATCTGAAAACTGCCATTCAGGAACTTATTAATACACGGAGAATTGAAGTGCAGGCTCCGGAGACTCCCAATATCACGCAGAATCCGCTACCAGTTCATCATGAGGCTCACATGATCGAGTTAGTGCAGAAGGGAGAATACAAGAAGCCGTCACAAACTGTGATGATGATTAAGGCAAGTGAAAATAAAGCAAATGAGAAATTGGTTGATAGGAAAGCCTTGGTCGCAGTGGACCAGACAGTCAGTGAACCAGTGATGACAATAGAACCAGAGCCTGTTATGGTAACAGTACCAGGAGCAGTTGTTAAGCCTGTGTTAGTTGTAAAAGGCGCTCGAACAGAGCCAGTTATCATTAAACCAGTGACCCAGTTGCCTGTGGAAAGTGAGAAAGCTGTCCCGTGGAATTATGATAGAGTGACTGTGATGTACCAAGGAAAGGAAGTTAAAGAAGAAGTGTGCGAAACTCATGGGTTGACTAGATCGGGGAGGTGCTTTGCCCCTGAAGAATTGAGAAAGGTTAAAGCAGCTAAAGACAATCTGGCACCGACAAAGAGGGTTGTTACTGAAGAAGAAGCTGAAGAGTTCCTGAAAAAGATGAAGGCTCAGGACTATTCGATTGTGGAACAATTGAGAAAAACCCCGGCACAGATCTCACTATTGTCCTTATTGATCCATTCGGATGAACACCGCCGGGCGTTGATAAAGATTCTAAACAAAGCTCATGTGCGAGATAAAATCACTGTGAATCATCTTGAGAAGATTGCAAACAAAATTTTTGAGGTGAACAGGGTAACATTTTCTGATGATGAGTTGCCATTTGAAGGAACTGAACATAATAGAGCTCTTTACCTCACAGTGAAGTGTGAAGATTCCGTGGTAACTCGAGTGCTAATTGATAATGGGTCTAGTGCAAACATTTGCCCTTTTTACACCCTAGAAAAGTTGAAAGTTGACAGGGAAAGAATTCATAAAAATAGTATCTGTGTAAGGGGATTTGACGGCGGAGGGAAAGACACAGTAGGAGATATTGTATTGGAGCTAACAATAGGACCTGTGGAGTTCACTATGGAGTTTCAAGTGCTTGATGTCAGCGTTTCCTACAATCTTTTATTGGGACGGCCCTGGATTCATGCCGCAAAGGCGGTACCGTCTACTTTGCATCAAATGGTTAAATTTGAATGGGATCGGCAGGAGATCGTGGTCCATGGAGAGGACAATTCTTGTAATGCTATTACATCCTTCGAGGAAGTTGAAAATGACAAAGGTCCGTGGGTCTACCAAGTCATGGACACAGTGCCAGTTGATAAAATCCCGGAAGGGGAGTGTGTTCCTATGCCCAAAATAACTGCCGCATCTGTTATGGTAGCCTCAGAGATGATAAGGAATGGATTCTTGCCCGGAAAAGGATTGGGTGCTTCATTGCAAGGAATCATACAGCCAGTGTCTCTTCCCGGAAATCTGGACACTTTCGGGCTAGGTTTCAAACCCACTGCTGCTGACATAAGGAGAGACAAAAGGATGAAAAAGAGAGTGTGGACCCTCCCAAAACCCATTCCTCGCCTTTCCCGTTCCTTCGTCCGGCCTGGTACTAAACAACGCCCAGCAACAGCACTACCACATTCTATGGTGATAAAACCTGACAAAGAATTGATCGAAAAATTTGAACGGGTGTTCGATGAAGTGAATATGGTGGAACCAGGTGAAGGTCTGAGTAAAGTTGATGTGCAGTTCGTGGGGTCTCAGGCCAAGCTCAATAACTGGGAAGCTACTCCTCTTCCAACTCGGAAGGAGTCGTGGTAGTTAGTTTTGGATTTTCCTTTGAGTATTAGATCTAGATTATTTCCAGGGTTGTAATTCAGATTTCTATGTTCCGTCCATTTGGATGAGTTAAACTTTGTTATTTTACAATTTTAATGAAATGCAATTTCCTTCTCTCTTCACTCCTGATAGCCTTTATTTTGTTTTCTTTTCTCTCTTGTACAGTCCCTTTTATGCTGGTTTCGATGATGTGTCATGAATGAGGAGTCTCCGGCCTAGTCTTGATATTCCACATGAAATAGTAATACAAGAAATTCAGTGTGATGGCGAGGGGGAATACGATGACGAGGAAGCTTTGGAAGAAATCAGTAAAGAGTTATATCAATTTGAGCAAAAACCCAAACCTAACTTGAATGACACAGAGGCAATCAATCTAGGGGATCAGGAAAATGTTCGAGAAACAAAAATAAGTGTCCATTTGGAAGCCCCGCTCAGAGAGGAGATAATTAAATTATTGTGTGAGTACAAAGATGTGTTTGCATGGTCATATGATGATATGCCGGGTCTAAGCACCGATCTAGTAGTCCACAAATTGCCCATTCATCCGGAATGCCCTCCTGTCAAGCAGAAGTTGAGGAAATTCAAAACATATATCAGTGTGAAAATTAAGGAAGAGTTACTAAGCAATTTGAGGCGAAGGTTATACGAGTTACTCGGTATCCTACCTGGTTAGCTAATGTGGTGCCAGTGCCAAAGAAGGATGGGAAGACCAGAGTATGTGTTGATTACCGTGATCTCAATAAGGCGAGCCCGAAGGACAACTTCCCACTCCCGAACATCCATATATTGATTGACAACTGTAGATTGGTTCCTTCGTGGATTGTTATGCGGGCTATCACCAGATTTTGATGGATGAGGAGGATGCGGAAAAGACGGCCTTCATCACACCGTGGGGAACATATTATTATAGGGTCATGCCATTTGGTTTGAAGAATGCAGGGGCGACGTATATGAGGGCAATGACTACCATGTTCCATGACACGATACATCAGGAAATCGAGGTCTATGTGGACGACGTGATAATAAAGTCGAGGAAACAATGTGACCATGTTAGGGATTTGAAGAAATTCTTTCAGAGGCTCCGCAGGTACAACCTCAAGCTTAATCCAGCAAAGTGTGCGTTCGGAGTCCCGTCGGGGAAGTTGTTGGGATTTGTGGTGAGTCGGCGTGGTATTGAGTTAGACCCTTCTAAGATTAAAGCCATCCAGGAGCTACCGCCACCAAGGAACAAGAAGGATGTGATGAGTTTGCTTGGCAGGTTGAATTACATCAGCAGGTTCATTGCCCAGCTTACAACTACTTGTGAGCCCATTTTCAAGCTGTTAAAGAAAGATGCTGCGGTCAGATGGACAGACGAATGTCAAGCAGCATTCGACAAGATCAAGAAGTATTTGGCTAGTCCACCTGTGTTGGTCCCGCCAGAGCCAGGAAGGCCCTTGATCCTTTACCTGACTGTGTTGGACAATTCTTTTGGTTGTGTACTGGGGCAGCATGACATCACAGGAAGGAAAGAGCAGGCGATTTACTACCTCAGCAAGAAGTTCACATCATATGAGGTAAAATACACTCAACTCGAGAGGACGTGTTGTGCTTTAACCTGGGTAGCGCAAAAGTTGAAACATTACTTGTCAGCATATACTACCTATCTCATCTCTCGGTTAGACCCATTGAAGTATATATTTCAAAAGCCCATGCCCACAGGGAGACTAGCAAAATGGCAAATCCTGCTTACGGAATTTGATATTGTTTACGTGACTCGGACTGCAATGAAAGCACAGGCGTTGGCTGATCATCTAGCTGAGAATCCCGTTGATGATGAATATGAGCCTTTGAATACATACTTCCCGGACGAGGAGATAATGCATGTTGAAGAATTAGGACAGGTCGAGAAGCCTGGATGGAAACTTTTCTTTGATGGAGCTGCCAATGCCAAGGGTGTCGGAATAGGAGCAGTACTGATTTCTGAGACAGGGCAACATTACCCCGTCACTGCTCAACTTCGTTTCTATTGCACCAACAACATGGCTGAGTACGAAGCATGTATCCTGGGATTGAGGTTGGCCATAGACATGGGTGTCCAGGAAATCTTGGTCATGGGTGACTCGGACCTTCTTATACACCAAATTCAAGGAGAGTGGGAAACACGAGATTTGAAGCTCATACCATACCGGCAATGTTTGTATGAACTTCGTCACGGTTTCAATCAATAGATTTCAAACACATTCCAAGGATGCACAATGAGGTTGCCAACGCTTTGGCCACTTTGGCATCGATGTTACATCATCCGGACAAGGCTTACGTGGATCCGTTACAGATTCAAGTTCGAGATCAGCATGCCTATTGTAATGTGGTGGAGGAAGAGTTTGATGGTGAGCCATGGTTCCATGATATAAAAGAATA
>NW_017681740.1:5373-10930 GCF_001879085.1 Nicotiana attenuata
TCAAATGGGCATAGCTTCATTTTGGTAGCTATTGATTATTTCACTAAATGGGTGGAGGCAAAAACCTTCAAATCCGTGACTAAGAAGGCAGTTGTCGATTTCGTACATTCAAATATCATATGCCGGTTTGGGATCCCGAAGGTAATCATCACGGATAATGGTGCCAATCTCAATAGTCATTTGATGGCCGAGACATGTCAGCAGTTTAAGATCATGCACCGCAATTCCACTCCATATCGTCCTAAGGCAAATGGGGCAGTCGAAGCAGCTAACAAGAATATCAAGAAAATACTTCGGAAAATGGTAGAAGGGTCAAGGCAATGGCATGAAAAGTTACCTTTTGCCTTGTTAGGCTATCGCACTACTGTCCGCACTTCAGTAGGAGCGACTCCCTACTCATTGGTGTATGGAACCGAAGCAGTAATACCCGCAGAGGTTGAAATACCGTCCCTCCGAATCATCGCAGAGGCAGAGATTGATGATGATGAATGGGTTAAAGCCCGCCTGGAACAACTAAGTTTGATTGATGAGAAGCGACTGGCGGCAGTGTGTCACGGTCAATTGTACCAACAGAGAATGGCAAGAGCATATAACAAGAAGGTGCGTCCGCGGAAGTTCGAAGTAGGACAGTTGGTGCTGAGACGTATCCTACCTCATTGGGCTGAGGCAAAAGGAAAGTTCGCCCCAAACTGGCAAGGGCCATTTGTTGTAACCAGAGTTTTGTCCAATGGCGCTTTATATCTAACGGACGTGGAAGGAAAATGTGTAGAAATGGCTATCAATTCTGATGCAGTCAAGAGATATTATGTATGATTTTCTTTATCTTTGTGTACCTGATTGTATTTGGCATGTTTTGAGATTGAAATGATGAAGGCATGTTGTTCTGCTACCCAAACACTTTATCCTTTGTTATCCCTTTGAGCCTTATTATATTTCCTTTCGTATCCCTCTTTCGGAATCAATAACAAAACTCGAAAGCCCGAGCGGGGAAAATCAGCGGAGAAACAAGGAAAAAAACAGTCCAAAAGAAAAGAAAAGAAAAAGAGAAGAAAAGGAAAAGGAAAGAAAAGAAAAAAAAAGAGAAAAGAAAAGAAAAGAAAAAAGAAGGATAAAAAAAGAAAAGATAAGGAAAAGAAAAGAAATGAAAAGAAAGAAAAGGAAAAGTAGAAGACAGAAAGATCGCCACAATAAAGTAGTTCTATAGCCGGAAATACGTTTGACTTGATCCCGAAAGGGTACGTAGGCAGCCTCACTAAGGTTCAGTCACAACAGAAGAAAAATCCAAGAATCCCCAAGAAGGAAACTGGGGCAGAAGTTATGGTTGTTGCAAGAGATATGATTCCGAAAGTTGTAATGTTGAACCCACATTTGAATTCTTTTGAGCTTTTATACCTTTCTTTCTAAAACCCATCCAAAAGCCACATTACGGTACAAAGAAAGACCTTCTGATCAATTTCAAAAAATGTCAATACGGGCAGGTAAAGCGACTCATGTTGGAGACAACACTCTGGTGACAGAAGGAAAATGATAAAATGAGAGAGTCTTATCGGTGAAAACCCTCACGGGCACCATAGGGCGATGTGAGTTGAGAGAAATGAAAATGAGAGAGTCTTATTGGTGAAAACCTTCACGGGCACCGTAAGGCGAGGTGAGTTTGAGAGATATTAAAATAAGAGAGTCTTATTGGTGAAAACCCTCACGGGCACCGTAAGGCGAAAGTGAGATTTTCAGTTGGGCAAATGAAAGAAGTCTGTGGTTGAACGTTGTTTGAAACGTGGCAAAACAAGCAAGGTTTGGGTTTGGCGAGAGTCGGGCGTGAAAGTATGAGACAACAAATGTGGTAATTGATAATTGATTGGTTGGACAGACTAGGCTGGAATCCAAATGCATGGCACAATCAATGGAATCAGCCTTTCCGCTCAGATAAGTCCTATCCTTTTTCTCTTCATTACAACTCATTCGTTTTCAGAGTTTTTCTACCCTCAAAACCGTCGAGGTCGTTGCATTTCATTCTCTTGAAGTCTGTCTATAAGGTGCTTTAGTGTCAGTTCTATTCAAAAACAAAAGAAGGATGTCAAAGTTAACTACTAGCTTCCTAGTTAGATGGCACAACAAGGTGGGGACATGTCAAAAGAGAGTAAAACATGGAGGACCAATGAAAATCAGTGGAATAATCAGATGGTTGTGAGGGAGAAGCAAGGTTCAAAAGAAAGGAACAGAAACACCAAACAGTAATACGAGGTAAAGCATGTGGGTCATCAAGATCAGAGGTTTGAAAGTCAATTGGAAATCGTGGCAAGTCAAAGCAAGTCCAAAGAAGCAAGTCAGAGCAAAGTCGGAAGCGGGAGTATGGCCAACAATAATGCCAGCAGCTACCCACCATTTTACATTAACAAATTTTTCTTTGATTGGAACAGAGGCAATTATTTCAAACTTCAGCAATCAGGCGCCCCTATTTTCAGCAATCAGGCGCCCACCTGAAGAACAAGGGAATACATTTCAAATTTCAGCAATCAGGCGCCCACCTGGAGAACAAGGGAATACATTTTAAATTTCAGCAGTCAGGCGCCCACCTGGAGAACAAGGGAAGTGCAATTCAATTTTAGCTTTAATTTTTAATATTTGATAACATGCTGTATCCAGTTACCAAACTGGGGCAGAAATTTTCTTTGTTGTTTATTTTGTTGCAGTCAGGCGCCCACCTGGAGAACAAGGGAATACATTTCAAGTTTCAGCAATCAGGCGCCCACCTGGAGAACAAGGGAATACATTTTAAATTTCAGCAATCAGGCACCCACCTGGAGAACAAGGGAATACATTTCAAGTGTCAGCAATCAGGCGTCCACCTAGAGTACAAGGGAATACATTTTAAGTTCAGCAGTCAGGCGCCCACCTGGAGAATAAGGGAAGTACAATTCCAATTTTAGCTTTCAAAGTTTTAGTAGTGTTTGGTAACATGATGCGCCCGGCCACCAAACTGGGGCAGAAAATTCTTTTTTTTTTGTTTGTCTATTTTTGAAATCAGGAGCCCGCCTGGAAAACAGAGGCATTTATTTTCAAGTTATTAGTAATCAGGAGCCCGCCTGGAGAACAGAGGCACTTATTTTCAAGTTCTTAGCAATCAGGAGCCCGCCTGGAGAACAGAGGCATTTATTTTAAAGTTTTTAGCAATCAGGAGCCCGCCTGGAGAACAGAGGCATTTATTTTCAAATTTCAGCAATCAGGAGCCCGCCTGGAGAACAAGGGAATACTTTTTAAGCGTCTGCAGTCAGGAGCCCACCTGGAAAACGGACACATGTTTCAAGTGGTAACAATCAAGCATCATTCGGGGGAATGGCAGCAATATCGCCAATCACAATGCAAAACAACAACAGGAATACCATCGGAAGATTACAAGATACAAGTTCAAGGCAACACAAGAACAAGTTAGAAGACATAGATAGGACCCTCTTGTAATTCGTAGATCATAGCTTAGGCTAGCTTCTTTTCATTTTAACATGGTGTAATAAGGAGGTCAGCGAGCAGTAGCAACAGCAACAGCAGTGAAGTCACAGCTCCTGGTAGTCCCAGCTACCAAACCTTCCCGAACTACACTGACCTGATTCCTGTTTAGCCCGGGATATGTAGGCAACCTTTGAAGCAGGGTGCGGTCAACTCTTTCAAAAATGCTTCACACGGAATATGCGAACGGGCAAAAATCGTTCATTTCCGCTCACTTGTCTTTGCACGAAAACTCTTTGTGTTTCCGGGCAAAGAGGGGCAGCTGTGAGCACGTGATTTTTGCCCTAAGCAATAATTCCCAAAATTTCAAACAAAACAATTTTTTTTAGTATTTTGTAATTTTTTGTGAATTTTGTGGCATTTTTTGGTAATTGTTGCACTTTTATTTGTGCATGTTAATTCATATGAAAATACAAAAATATGCATTTTTGCATTTAGGATTTAATTTCATATTTTAGTATTAATTTGTTTTAGAACAAAATGTTAAGTAAATAACAAAAAGGGTCCATTTTGCATTTTTTGGTATTAGTTTGCATTTCTCTTTAGGAATTAATTAGGAAATATAATTGTTAGAGTCAATTTGTTTTTAGTTTTATTTTAGCATTTTATAAAATCAGAAAA
This sequence comes from Nicotiana attenuata, assembly GCF_001879085.1. Classification (NCBI taxonomy): domain Eukaryota; kingdom Viridiplantae; phylum Streptophyta; class Magnoliopsida; order Solanales; family Solanaceae; genus Nicotiana; species Nicotiana attenuata. The sequence continues at coordinate 9,496 of NW_017681740.1, forward strand.
TAAATAAATACAAAAATACAAATAAAGAAAATACAAAGAAAACAAATTGGTCTCAATAAAATGCTCAAATTGGGCCAAAAATGGTTCAGCCCACCCCAAAAACCCCTTAAGACCGGACCAAACCACTGGCCCAAATGCCCTGCCCGGTCCAATTGCCCCATACTCAAAACGACGTCGTTTTGACGTCGTTTAATCACGACCGTTCATCCCATCTAATCCAATGGCCACGATTGATCCTTCAATCTAAATAAAACTGTCCGAAAATCATACAAAAAAACCAAAACACAACCCTTCTTCCTCGTACTCCCTGTAACGCCAGCGTTGCCCCGCCGTCCTCCTCCCATCTCCGCCGTCCTCCGCCCTAGCGCCGCCTGCTGGAAATCGCCGCCGGCGGCGGCGATGCTCCGATGGCCACCAAAATTACACCCTAGAACCACCATTCTCTCCTCTTTCCAGACCCCATATTAGTTTGTCTCGAATCCCATCCAATCGCCTCGAATATCAGATCTAAACTCTTCCGGCCAAGTCACAAACTCACCCAAACCGGCCCAAATTCATACTATATGCTCCTCAGCCCTCCCTCATCATTAATTCATACCTAGAAACCCTCGAATCTGCCCGGAACATTACAAATTCTAAATCCCAATTCCGGCAGAACCCTAACTCAGAAATCTTGGGGATTTTGGACCGTAATTTCCCTAATCACGTGTTTTCTTTTGAAAACACACCATTAGGGATGTTACGTGTCAAGAATCCTGGAGGATTCAAACAACAATGGCTGGCCAGAGTTCGTTCCATAATCAGTAAGCCTTCTTGTTCCTTTCTTTTCTGATTTTTTTTTGACTTGTTTGTTCAGCTTTAATTAGGGTATTTTTTTTTTCCTGCATGATACTTAAATTAGGGCTATAGGGTTTCAATTTAACTGTTGTTTGCATAATATATTTTGATTCTGGTTAGCTTTCGATTATGTTAATTGTTACCTGTTGTTCAAAATTCTGGCAGATTAGTTTCATGATTAGCTGTAATGATTTAATAGTTTTAATTTTGTTGTTAGTTTAGATCATTTGAATTTCCATAATTGGTATTAGCTAGGGTTAATTAGTTCAATTGGAAATTGGTTAATTAAGGTTTTCTTTAAAATTACTGTTTAAGCCTTAATAAATTTAGGTTTCAGGATAAATTGGTTAAGTGTAATTAATTAAAACATGTTGGTAATTCTAGGAGAGGTTTGAGGGTGTTTTAGGGATTGAAAATGGCATGTTTTGCCAAAATGGTAATTTTAGAACCAAGGTAAGGGTAGAATAGGAATTGTAATGGGTATAGAACCTTCTAGGATGGACTATAGTGCAGGTTTCAGTAAACTTAGGGCAGTAACTTGTGTAACAAGTCAGAAAATAAAGGGTAAAAATAGAATTAAAATAGGGACCAATGGGTA
>NW_017681741.1:0-623 GCF_001879085.1 Nicotiana attenuata
CAACTAGAGATTAACAACCAAATCCAATTATATTAATAAAACAACCAAGTCATCCACAATGGGTTCCATCAAAACCTTAGATTAAGGTTTTTAGCTACTCATAACAATGGGGAAATAAACTACTAAAAGATTTATAATCGTAAATTGCAAGAAAAATAAAGAAGAATAAGAGCAATGATGTTTTGGGTGATCTCTCACACTTGTTTTCCTTGCCAAAGTACTCTCTAAAACATTACATGCCTCCTTTGGGCGAGTTCTATTGTTTAAAATAGGGTTTTGGGCTAAGAATTCCGTGTTTTGCACTTCAGTCCCTCAATTTTGCGCCTCCTGCCGCGGTCCTACCGCGATTACGCCAGGACCGTGGTCAAATCACCTCTCAGAATCCGCAACACCTTCCTGCCGCGGTCCGACCGCGGTTACACCGGGACCGCGGCAGTCCATCTCCAGTTCTGGTTTTGTGCATTTCGCATGGTGCACTTGGCGGATATTGTGCGATTGGCCTCTTTTCCTCCATAATTGATCCCAAAAGTACTCCATAGCCTTCTTTTATTGTATGTAACCTGCAAAGCATGAAAAGCACTAATCAGAGCATTTTGTTATCACTTTTACCATAAAAACTATAC
>NW_017681741.1:5301-6003 GCF_001879085.1 Nicotiana attenuata
GGGTGAATATGTTCTTTTTCAGAAATCTGACCACCACTCTTGCATCATTGGTGGGCAAGGCTGCAGCTTCCACCCATTTAGACACGTAATCAACCGCAACAAGTATGTGCTTATTGCCAAATGATCTGACGAAGGGACCCATGAAGTCAATCCCCCAAACATCAAACACCTCTACTTCTTGAATTGGTTTCATTGGCATCTCATGGCGACGGGAAATGTTTCCCGTCCTCTGGCATCCATTGCAGCCCTTTACCTAGAGGTATGCATCTCTAAACACAGTTGGCCAAAAGAATTCGGCCTCTAGCACTTTCGCAGTTGTTCTGACCCCTCCAAAATGTCCTCCATATGCTGATGCGTTACAAGCCTGCAAAATTGAAGATTGTTCTATCTCGGGGACACACCTCCGGATAATGTTATCAACATATATTCGAAACAAATGAGGTTCATCCCAATAATACATGCGGCAATCACGAAAGAACCTTTTCTTTTGGACAGGTGAAAGGTCATAGGGAACAATACCGCAGGCCAGGTAGTTTGCAAAATCTGCATACCATGGCGCATCCTCAAGACTGGCTGCGAGCGGCTGCTCGTCTGGAAAGGTTTCCAGAATCTCTTCTACCTCGACTGATTTTTCAGCTCCTTTAAGTCGTGATAGATGATCAGCGACTTGATTTTCTGTGCCTTACGGTCACGAATTTCGAG
>NW_017681741.1:10137-10930 GCF_001879085.1 Nicotiana attenuata
CATGTTGTTGGTGATCTGGAATGTCTCCGCTTGAATTGCGGGCACAGCTATGGCAGTGGCCAGATTGTCAGTTGTAGGTTGTGCCCAGTCATAAAGTGCAGCCTCGGGCACAAGAGGTGCCACTCCTCTGACATTTAAGTCAGCTGGCTCATCCCTGATGTTTCCGTTGACGTTATCTACGTCACCCATGTCAAATTCGAGTTGGTGTGTTGGTTGAGGTTGTTGAAGTCCTTTGTTGGCACGGTTCAATGCCCTGAATATTTTCTCGGGGTCTGAGAGTCCTTCTAGTAGTTCTCCAGTCCTCGAAGAATTTCTTGGCATACACCTGCTTTCCACAAGATTTCAAACGTTAGAATTTCAATGAAAAGATTGGTATAGAGAAAACTGACTACACTTAGAAATTTTGTATTTCTTTCAAATGTAATTGATAACACCGTTAAATCCCCGGCAACGGCGCCAAAATTTGATCACGCTCAACTGAGTCTCACAAAAGACTAAGCGAGCGTTGCAAATATAATCTGAGTATTATTGCCCAGAGTCGAACCACAGGGAATTAACCTATCAATTACTACTGTCAGATTCACTAAATTCTCACAATCTGTTTTTCCAAACTTTCTGATTCACAATGGTTGATTTTCTAACAACTAAAGACTGAAAGTAATTAATAACTGAAAATTAACTAAACTTGATGTGTAAACAGTATAAATAAGGTCTAAGGCAATGGTTTCCCCGGTTGGTAATTTCCTTGGTTGTATATGTCTTATAACTACGATTTAGTTGTCTCTAACAATCA
>NW_017681743.1:0-2560 GCF_001879085.1 Nicotiana attenuata
CTCTGGTCAAGTTTGTAAAATCATGTCCTTTGTAACTTGTATTTAGTACCACTCCATGTATGTAGATCAGTAATTTTTTCTTCTTTCTTAGCTATTTCCTTACACGTATGCATCATGCAGTAAAATTTACTGTCAGTCAAACATGTAACTAAAAAGCCCCACTCTTGTGCTTGTTTGTTCTTTATTTGCTATTCCAGCTTTCATTTTTGATAAATTGCAGATTTTTTGCTTCTGTGTTGTAAACCTGTCTGTAACCCCATTATAAACTATGTTTAAGTTGTCCCCGATGGATTGAGTACATAGTACTAATACCACCATCTGAAGAGTCCTTAAACCATAGCTTATAAATAAGATTACTTCTTCTGAATGCATTTGCAATGATTCTGATATCCTTGATTTGCAATTGATCCCAGTAGTCTCTGTATTAATCCTTGTAACCTTTATTGTTACCTTACTAAACTGTATGCTTAAGATCACCCCGATGGATTGAGTACATAGTACTGATACCACCACCTGGGGATTCCTTATAACATAGAGTATAGCTAGGATTGCTGATATTGTGTGATTCCATGTCTTTGTATGCATTGTTTCTGTTGCCTCTTGTGGATTCCCTTGAATTCCCTTCATTGATTTGAGTACACTGTACTCATACCACAAAGTATGGGTTGTCCAAGAGAAGGCCACCAGAACTACTGTTCTTCCTCTCCTCCTTAAGGATTTGAGGATACTGTCTGTATGTCCATGCTTGATTTCCTGTATACCATTTTCCATCTTGCTACTGATTTTGCCCACATTTTTAGACATTCTGGGCAATTTTCTTACACTTGGGTGTGTTGTTTGATAAGAATTTATGTATGCCATGTTTGCACCTCCTAGGGATTGAGTATAACATACTAATACCACCCTAAAGAAATAGAAAACATAGCATAGCATAAATATCCAGCTCCTACCTGCAAAAAAGAAACCACTGTTAGTAATAAACAGTATCACCATACTCTCCTCTACATAGATTTGAGCATGATGATACCCCTGCTTAACTCCTGCTTCACATTCTCCCTCTCTACTCCTCCACCTTATTTCCTCCCTCTCTACCATGTTGTTGCAGCTCTTACTCTCAAGTATGGGCATTGTGACTTATCATCATTAACAATTCTTCTTCCCTGACTATCCAGTTCCCAAAAACTATTAGCCTCAATATTACCATGATCTAAAGCATAATTGGCCAGATGATCTGCTAGTCTATTGCCTTCTCTAAGAGTATGGGACACTGTCACATTACATCTACTCATCAGCTCTTTAAGTTGTTCCACTTCTTCTGTAATATTCCATGGCATAGTCCACTCCTCATTTAGTACCTTCATGATAACCATTGAGTCTGTATGCATTTCAATTAAGACATAATCATGATTCACACAATATCTCATTGCTTCCAGTAATGCAGTAACTTCTGCAACTGTGTTGGTACCTTCCTGAATTTCTTTTCCACAAGCATATAATATATCTCCTTCTTCATTCCTCAACACATAACCAATTGCACTTCTACCTGGATTGCCCCTTGAAGCCCCATCTGCATTTATTTTAATCCATCCCTCCCTAGGATACTCCCACAATACCTTTAAATATCTTAACAAAGGAGTATAATTTTCCATCATATCAACAAGATCTGGCCATTTGTGAGGGACATTTTGCAGACTAGGTTTTCTGAATTTAACTAAAGCTTGCATGGTAGATGATATCTGATATATCACTCTACTAACAGTGATTGCATCACCATATTTATAACTATTCCTTCTCTTCCACAATTCCCAAACAATCACTGAAGGCAAAGCTTGTAAAATAGGTTGCAATCTAGGTACCACCTCAGCTGTCCAGCATCTAATTATAGCCTGGTGAAAAGTTATTCCTTCTGTTGCAATACCTGTCTTTTCCAAAAAATATTTCCACACTGCTCTAGCTGGTTTTGATGTAAAGAACAAGTGCTGCATAGTCTCTTCCTTTGGTTCCAAACAGCACCAACATTTTGATGCCATCAAGTATCCCAACTTCCTAAAGAACTCATCTAATGGTAATCTGTTCTTCCAAACCTTCCACATAAAAAATGCAATTTTAAAAGGTAAACCTTTCACCCATATTTTATTATATGCAGAAATAGGGTCTTTCCTCCTTCTTACATATTCCCAAGCTGACTTCACACTAAATTCCCCCCTTGTTTCTAGCATCCATATTGGTTTGTCTAGAATCCCATCCATTTTTGGTGCTTTTATATTCTGCAAAACATGATTAGCAATATCCTCTGGCAGTAGTCTCTCAATCATTTGGACATCCCACTGCCCATTATTCACCACTTCATAAACATTCTGCACTGATTCATCACAAATAAAATCTGGTGGAGTAACAAAATATAATGCACCAAGACCAGTCCAGTTTTCAAACCAGAATAAGGAAGATCCCATTCTAGGCTGCCACAATATTTGATGTTCTATAAGCTCTCTACATTCTAACATCTTCCTCCAAACATGAGAACCATCCCTCCAAGGTACCACCATAGGATTGACGTTTT
>NW_017681743.1:8596-10926 GCF_001879085.1 Nicotiana attenuata
TAGCAAATATCCATTAAAGATAATTGAGGTACACATGTGCAAGTTGATCCGAATACTATGTTGGACATTTTGCATCTATACCGACTTTTTGGGTCACGTTTTAACTTGAGTCCGCTTTGCAAAAAAAAATTGCAACCGTACCCACTTTTTCGCGTAACTTCAGCATACGGGGATGAAGTAGCAAAGGCAATCACGCAAAACTTCAGCATTCTAGTAGACGGACCTGAAGTAGCAAAAATTGCTGAACCAAGTGTGCTGAAGTTTTTGTTTGTAATTGCTGAACTTAAGCATTCTAGTAGCTGAGTTTTGTGATGTTGAATTTATTTAGTTCATTTGTAACAACTTCAGCACTAAATACGCTGATGTTTTTTTTTCCTGATAAGCTTTTTCAAAAACTTCAGCAGAAGATGCTGAAGTTATTTAGTTCATTTGTAAAAACTTCAACACTAAATAAGCTGAAGTTTTTTGTCCTGGATAGTGCTTTTCAAAAACTTCAGCAGAAGATGCTGAAGTTATTTAGTTCATTTGTAAAAACTTCAGCACTAAATAAGTTGGAGTTTTTTGTCCTGGATAAGCTTTTTCAAAAACTTTAGCAGAAGATGCTGAAGTTATTTAGTTCATTCGTAAAAATTTCAGCACTATATAAGCTGAAGTTTTTGAAAAAGCTTATATAGTTTTTTGACCCATATAATCACTATATTGGATCTTTATTTTTTTCTTCTTTCTGAATGTTTTTATGGAGCAGATCAGTAATTACATTAGAATAAGGTGCCTTCAATGGAAATAAATCAAATAATCATAAAGTTTATGTGATATAAAGTAAAACTATTACTTTAACCCCACAGATCAATTTATTTGATTCAAAGAAAAACGATTACATAAAAAATGAAGACCAGATGCTAACCAGTATTATCGTACTGAAAATATCTTAAGAAAATGAAGGAGGAGAAGGAGGAGGAGAAAGGGGCTGAAGTTGTTTAAAAAGTGGGTACAAGTTAAAACTTTAAAAAAAATAGGTATAGGTTATATGGAGGCGATCAAATAGGGCACCCCGTGCAATTTTTACTACTATATTATTAAAAAAAGAGCAAATTTCACTTTAACTCCTTTAACCGTTAAGTACAGTTGCGAAACAATACCGTCTTCATCTGTGAATGTGAGTGATAATCCCTTTGAACAATATTTTACAATTAGTAAATTTTAATTCACCCCTTTAACCTTTAGTGACTGAGAAATAATGCTCCTTTTACCTTTTAAAGGTGAAACAATAACGGGGGATTTGCATCTATACCCGCTTTTTGAGTCACGCTTTAACTTATACCCGCTTTGCAAAAGAAAAATTGCATACGGGCCTGAAGTAGCAAAAGCAATCACGCAAACTTCAACATTTCAGTAGACGGGCCTGAAGTTGTTTGTAATTGCTGAACTTAAGCATTCTACTAGCTGAAGTTTTGTTCTCAATTTGCTGAACTTCAGCATGTTTTAGCTGAAGTTTTGTCCTGGATTCATTAGTTTTGTCGTAAAGCTTTTTCAAAAATTTCAGCAGAAGATGCTGAAGTTATTTAGTTCATTTGTAAAAACTTCAGGACTAATAGCCTGTTTGGGCAAGCACTTTTGGCCAAAAATTGAGGTGTTTGGCCAAGCTTTTGGAAGGAAAAAAAGTGCTTTTGAGGAGAAGCAGAAGCAGTTTTGGAGAAGCAGAAAAAAGTAGCTTCTCTCCAAAAGCACTTTTTTGATAAGCACTTTTGAGAAAAATACACTTAGAAGCAGTTTTTTAAATCTTGGCCAAACACTAATTGCTGCTCAGAAGTGCTTTTCAAACTAATTAGCCAAACACAAACTGCTTCTCACCAAAAGTACTTTTGAGAAAAGCACTTTTGAAAAAAAGCACTTCTCAAAATAAGCTGATTTTTGCAGCTTGGCCAAACGGGTGTTGCTCCCAAACGCACACGCAAGTATACGTGGTCGACAAGTAATATAGGATTGTAAGTCCAGATATCGTACCCACAGGGACTTGTGATTAACTATCAACTAAATTAAACCAAACAATTAATCTATTCAAGCGAATCCTAACGTATGAATATTTAACTAAAATTAATCTAGAGTAGTAAACTAAGAGATTAAAGAAAACAAGTTGGTGAATTATAGAGACGAATTCAATGTAAGTGAATATTCTAGAGCTATGGGTTAGCTAACAATCCCGTTGAGTTTTCCACTTAAATCATCTAATTAATTTATCTGGTTTATTGGTTGACAGGGTTAATATTGCTCGTAGCCTTCTCCCGAAGTACAACTCGCCTATTCAAGCTAACCTAACGCCTATATTCCTA
>NW_017681744.1:0-10924 GCF_001879085.1 Nicotiana attenuata
CGTTACAATGATTTGGGATGAACATGTCTTGAAAAAACTCGCCTAAGGAGTTTGGGTTTGAAAGAATGATGAAAAATGGTGAAAATTCGACTAAGTATAAAATTTGCTGAGCCTCAGATGTGGGAATTGCGAAGTCGATTTCGCATTTGCGAACTCTGAAGGAAAACTGGGAGGTTCGCATTTGCGAGAGAAAATGTCGCATTTGCGACGGCTTGCTATCGCATTTGCGGACAAGTGTTCGCATTTGCGAAGGCTGAGGCTACAGGCGGGCATCGCATTTGCGATGGAATTCTTCGCATTTGCGAAGGATGCTGCCCAGGTGAAGTCTCGCATTTGCGAGGCTGGCTTCGCATTTGCGAAGCCTGCAAGTCAGGCATACCAGCAATCTTATAAGTTCAAAAATGCAATCCGACACCTATCCAAAACTCACCCGAGCCCTCGGGGCTCCAAACCAAATACGCACACAACCTCAAAAACATCCTACGGACTTACTCGCGCGATCAAATCGCCAAAATAACATCATATACATCGAATCAAGCCTCAAAACTCATGATTTCTTCCAAACTCTCATAAAACATAAATTTTCTATTTCAAGTCCGAAACACGCCAAACGACATCCGTTTTCAACCAAACTTTACAGAAAGCGCTTAAACCATATACAAGATTTGTTCCGGGCGCCGGAACTAAAATACGGGCCCGATACCACAGTCTTTTAATCAAATTTCATATCCAGTTTCCTTAATAATTTCAGAAAAACAATTTTACTCAAAAATTCATTTCTCGGGCTTGGAACCTCGGAAGTCGATTCCGGGCATACGCCCGAGTCCCATACTTTTCTACGGACCCTCCGGGACCGTCAAATCACGGGTCCGGGTCCGTTTACCCAAAATGTTGACCGAAGTCAAATATATTCATATTAATATAAAAATTTAGCATTTTTCACACAGAATTCATATTTAAGCTTTCCGGCTACGCGCCCGGACTGCGCACGCAAATTGAGGCAACCCTGAATGAGGTTTTCAAGGCCTCGGAAGCACGGAATGAATGAGAAAATAGGTGATGACCCTTCGGGTCGTCACATTCTCCACCTCTAAAACAACCGTTCGTCCTCGAACGGACAAAAGAAAGAAGTACCTGAGTCGGGGAAAAGATGAGGATAACGACTCCGCATGTCAGACTCGGACTCCCAGGTCGATGCCTCAGGAGGCTGACCTCTCCACTGAACACGAACAGAAGGGAAACTCTTGGATCTCAACTGACGAACCTGCCGGTCCAAAATAGCTACCGGCTCCTCCTCATAAGACAGATCCTTGTCCAACTGGACAGTGCTGAAATCTAACACGTGGGCTGGATCGCCGTGATACCTCCGAAGCATGGATACATGAAAAACTGGATGCACGGCTGATAAGCTGGGCGGCAATGCAAGTCTATAAGCCACCTCTCCCACTCGATCAAGAATCTCAACGGACCAATGTACCTAGGGCTAAGCTTGCCCTTCTTCCCAAATCTCATCACGCCCTTCATAGGCGACACTCGGAGCAATACCCGCTCACCAACCATGAAAGCTACATCTCGAACCTTACGATCTGCATAGCTCTTTTGCCTGGACTGAGCTGAACGAAGCCTATCCTGAATGATCTTGACCTTGTCCAAGGCTTCCTGAACCAAATCCGTACCTATCAACCGAGCCTCTCCCGGCTCAAACCATCCGATCGAAGACCGGTACCGCCTACCATACAAAGCCTCATAAGGAGCCATCTGGATGCTCGACTGGTAGCTGTTGTTGTAGGCAAACTCCGCTAAGGGCAAGAACTGATCCCATGAACCTCCAAAGTCAATAACACAAGCCCGGAGCATATCCTCCAAAATCTGAATAGTCCGCTCGGAGTGACCGTCCGTCTGGGGATGGAATGCTGTGCTCAACTCGACCCGTGTGCCCAACTCCTGATACATCTTCGCGGCGCCCGGATGAATAGAGTACCGGGAACTATGGGCCTCCTCTAAGATCAACTCTCGAAGCCCATCCACATTAGGCACACAAACTCGCCCCTGCAATCTCAAAACTCCATCCGCATCTAAGGTAACCTGCTTGGCACCTCCTCGCTGCACCGTGTCTCTAAGGACACACAAATGGGGATCATCAAACTGCCGATCACGGATACACTCCAATAATGAAGAACGAGCGACCGTGCAAGCTAATACTCGGCTAGGCTCAGAAATATCCAGCCTCATAAATCGATTGGCCAAAGCCTGAACATCCAAAGCAAGCGGCCTCTGACTGACCGGAATATAAGCAAGACTGCCCATACTGGCTGACTTCCTACTCAAAGCATCGGCCACCACATTGGCCTTCCCCAGATGATATAAAATGGTGACATCATAATCCTTCAACAATTCCAACCATCTCCTCTCCTCAAATTCAACTCCTTTTGCTTGAACAAGTACTGAAGACTCTTGTGATTAGTGAACACCTCGTACGCCACGCCATACAAATAATGCCTCCAAATCTTCAATGCGTGAATTATGGCTGCCAACTCCAAATCATGCACTGGATAGTTCTTCTCATGAATCTTCAACTGCCTCGAAGCATAGGCAATGACCTTGCCATCCTGCATCAACACTGCACCAAGCCCAACACGGGAAGCATCACAATAGACTGTATAAGGCCCTGATCCTGTGGGAAAAACCAACATCGGTGTCGTAGTCAGAGCTGTCTTGAGCTTCTAAAAGCTCGCCTCACACTCATCCGACCATCTGAACTGGGCACCCTTCTGGGTCAATCTGGTCATCGGGGCTGCAATAGATGAAAATCCCTCCACGAACCGTCTGTAGTAGCCTGCCAACCCCAAGAAACTCCGAATCTCTGTAGCTGATGCTGGTCTAGGCCAGTTCTTGACTGCCTCTATCTTCTTTGGGTCCACCTGAATACCCTCAACTGATACAACGTGACCCAGGAATGCAACTGAACTCAGCCAGAACTCACACTTGGAGAACTTGGCATATAACTGACTATCCCTCAGGGTCTGAAGAACCACTCTAAGGTGCTGCTCGTGCTCCTCCTGGCTGCGGAGTACACCAAAATATCATCAATAACATGTCCAAATATGGCCTGAACACTCGGTTCATCAACTCCATAAATGCTGCTGGGGCATTGGTCAACCCAAATGACATGACCAAGAACTCATAATGCCCATACCGAGTACGGAAAGCTGTCTTAGGGACATCGGATGCCCTAATCCTCAACTGATGGTAGCCAGACCGCAAGTCGATCTTGGAGAATACCCTGGCACCCTGAAGCTGGTCAAAAAATCATCAATCCTCGGCAGTGGATACTTATTCTTAATCGTTACCTTGTTCAATTGTCGGTAATCAATGTACATTCTCATTGACCCATCCTTCTTCTTGACAAATAACACCGGTGCACCCCAAGGAGAGACACTGGGTCTAATGAAACCCTTCTCAAGCAAATCCTGCAACTGGTCCTTTAACTCCTTCAGCTCCGGCGGGGCCATATAATATGGCGGGATAGAAATGGGCTGGGTGCCCGGAGCCAAATCAATACAGAAATCAATGTCCCTGTCGGGTGGCATACCCGGCAGGTCTGAAGGGAAAACATCTGGAAACTCCCGGGAAATAGGCATAGAATCTATATGAGGAACCTCAGCACTGGAATCACGAACATAGGCCAAATAGGCCAGACACCCCTTCTCGATCATACGTCGAGCCTTCACGTACGAAATGACGCTGCGGGTATAATGACCTGGAGTGCCTCTCTACTCTAAACGAGGCATGTCCGGCAAAGCTAAGGTCACATTCTTGGCATGGCAGTCCAAGATGGCGTGATAGGGTGATAACCAGTCCATACCTAGAATGATATCAAAGTCTACCATATCTAAGAGCAACAAGTCTACACGGGTCTCAAGACCCCCAATCACTACAACACACGAACGATGGACTCGTTCGACTATGATAGAGTCCCCCACCGGTGTAGACACATATACAGGAACACCCAATGCATCACTAGGCATGACCAAGCATGGTGCAAATAAGATGAAACATAAGAATACGTAGACCCTGGATCAAATAGTACCGAAGCATCTCGATCACAAACCAGAACCGTACCTGTGATGACTGCATCTGAAGCCTCAGCCTCGGGCCTGGCCTGAAGAGCCTAACAATGGGGCTGGGCCCCACCACCCTGAACCATATCCCTAGGTCGATCTGCTGCTTGCTGACCTCCACCCCTGGCGGTCTAAGCTCCACCTCTATGACCTCTACCTCCACCTCTAGTACCTCTACCCCCGCCTCTAGCTGGCTGGGCTGGCTGTGGAGCACCTGGTGCCTGAACCATGGCACGAGAATCCTGGTGCAGAGAACTTCTCGGTGCTCGAGGGCAAAATCTGCAATATGAACTGTGTCACCACAAGTGTAACAAGCCCTCAGCTGCTGAGTCTGCTGTCCCTGTCGACCTGAATGGCCTCCACGGAAACTCTGAAGTGGCGGTGCGCTGATAGGAGCTGGCGGTGCACTGAGTGACTGCTGATCAGAATAGTATGCCTGAGAACCACGACCACCTGATGTACCGTGAGAAACCTGAAGGGCCGACTGAAAGGGCCTAGGAGGATGGCCTCTACCATATGAATCTCTACCTCCAGATGAGGTACCACTGAATCTGCCAGAATGACGGGCTCTCTTGTCTCCCCCGTGACCACTCCCCTGTGACAGAACCATCTCAACTCGGCGGGCCACATTGGCCGCCTCCTGAAAGCTGATCTCAGTACCAGTCTCCCTAGCCATCTGGAGACGAATTGGCTTAATCAAACCATCAATAAACCTCCTCACCCTCTCTCTTTCGGTGGGAAGTATGACAAGAGCATGGCGAGCTAGATCAATAAACCGGGTCTCATACTGAGAGACCGTCATAGAACCCTGCTGGAGGCGCTCGAACTGCCTCCGATAAGCATCTCTCTGAGTAACGGGGAGAAACTTCTCCTGGAACAACTTTGAAAACTGATCCCAAGTCAAAGACGGCAACCCTTCTGGTCTGGCTAAACAGAAATCTCTCCACTAAGTCTTGGCGGATCCAGATAGGCGAAATGCAGCAAAATCAACTCCATTGGACTCAACAATGCCCATGTTCCGAAGAACCTCGTGGTAGCTATATAAGAAATCCTGGGGGTCCTCAGAAGAAGCACCGCTGAATGTAGCAGTGAAGAGCTTGGTGAACCTATCCAGCCTCCACAAAGCATCTGCGGACATAGACGCTCCATCGCCGGTCTGAGCAACTACCCCCGGCTGAACTGCCATAGCTGGCTGAACCACTGGAATCTCACCCTGGGGAGCTACCTGCTCCGGAGTACGTGTAGCAGGAGTCTCGGCTCCTCCTCCAGCCTGAGAAGTGGCTGGTGCTACAGGAAGCAATCCTGCTCGGGTGACACTCTCCATGAGGCCCACCAACCGGACCAAAGCATCCTGAAGAACTGGGGTAGCAATAAACCCCTCTAGGATCTGAGCTGGGCCCAGCAGAACTGCCACGGCTGGGGCCGGAACCTCCTCCTCAAAGTCAACCTGAGGCTCCGCCGCTGGTGCTGCTACTTGGGGCTGAGCTCTGCCCCTACCTCGGCCTCTAGCACGGACTCGTTCTCGCCCTCTGCCCCTAGCGGGAGCTGCCTGGGGCTCGGACTACTGATCAGTAGATGAAGAAGTGCGTGTTCTCTCCATCTGCGAAAGAACAGAGTAGAAATCCAATTAGCATTGAGAAACAGGACCGCACGACTAGAATGAACAAATGTGAAACTTTTCCTAACTCTGTAGCCTCCGGGGATAAATACAGATGTCTCCGTACCGATCCCTCAGACTCTACAAGTTTGTCCGTGAGTTGTGAGACCTATGTAACCTAGTTCTCTGATACCAACTTGTCACGACCCGGATTTCCCACCCTCGGGAGTCTTGATGGCGCCTACTCGTAGTAGCTAGGCAAGCCATTTTGATTACATGTCCATTAATGAACAAATCTTTTTAACAATTTATGACAACAATATAAAACAACGAAATTAAATAATAGCAGAAGTCTTAATTATAGAAACTGAATAAAACACGGAGTAGTCAATATAAGCCTCTACCCAAGACTGGTGTCACAATACTCACGAACTGCTAAGAATTTCTAAATACAAGGGTCTAAAAGAACACATAAGTTGTTTGTCTCGAATACAAAGAGGCAATAGTCTATAAAAGAGAATAAGAGAGAGACGCCGGGCCTGCGGACGCCTGCAAGGCTACCTCGGGTCTCACGATACTGAAAGCATGCTCCCGTATTAATGCTGCTGCTGCTGCTCGGAACCTGGGCCTGTGCAAAAAAATGCACAGACTGTAGCATCAGCACAACCGACCCCATGTGCTGGTAAGTGTCTATCCTAACCCCGGGGAAGTAGTGACGAGGCTAGACCGGACTACCACATAAACCTGTGCAATTTCATATATATATATATATATATATATATATATATATATATATATATATATATATATATATATATATACAGTGGAATCGAAAAACAAAACAAATAAACAATATGGGAGGGGAAACATGCTGTGGGGAGTATAATAAATTCCAAATAAGAGTCGTCCCGTAATAAAGGAATACAGCACAACTCAATAGTATGTAACGAAACAGAATTCAACCAGTGCACGGCATCACCCTTCGTGCTTTTACTCTCGTCCTCACCAAGCAATAACATGTGCACGGCATCACCCTTCGTGCTTTTACTCTCATTCCTCACATATATCAATAGAATCGGCACGGAATGGTACATCGTGCTGCACGGCATCACCCTTCGTGCTTTAACACTCTTTCTCATAATAAGCAAACAATGCACGGCATCACCCTTCGTGCTTTACACTCTTTCCTTACCATAAACAAACAGTGCACGGCATCACCCTTCGTGCTTTAACACTCTTCCTCACCCAATCAACAATCACAAACAAGGGCAAGGGAATAAATAAACAATAATGAGAATCCCGGCAAGGGAACACAAACAACAATTAAAACCCGGCAAGGGTACAATATCAATAACCAACAACGTCCCGGCAAGGGAATAAATCATTAACTCTTTTCTTTCTTTCACTTTCATCTCATAGTTCACATTATCACTTGAGCCAATGCTCCAAAGAGTTACTTATCTCATATACCTTCACAATTCATATTTCAACCCGAGCCAATGCTCCACGAAGTTTCAAGATCACAATTTCTTTCACAAGGTCTTTACAACATATAGAGGTCATCATTTAAGCATGGAAGGCATAACAACAACCAAACTATTCGCAAATAAGGACTCACGGTCATGCTAGACACCAATGTATAGATACTCGTCACCATGCCTATACATCGTACTCGACAATTAGCACGTTACAAATAAGACTCAACTCCTATTCCCTCAAGCTAGGGTTAAACCAAACACTTACCTCGATGCCTTGAACTCAACTCAAGCCTCAACTATGGCTTTACCCCGTAATTCCACCTCCAATCCGCTCGATCTAGCCACAAATTACTTAATTACATTAATAAACACTAAATGAATCAATTTGAATGCATAAAAATGAATTTCCCAAAGTTTTTCCCAAAAATTCCAAAATCGCCCCCGGGCCCGCGTGGTCAAAACCCGAGGTTCGAACCAAAACCCGGTTACCCATTCCCCCACGAACTCAAATATGTGATTTGTTTTGAAATCGGACCTCAAATTGAGGTCCAAATCCCCAATTTTAGAAAAACCTAGGTTCTACCCAAAACCCCCAATTTCACCCATGAAAATCTTTGATTTTAAGTGGAAAACATGTTAGATGATGTTAATGATTGAAGGAATTGAGTAAAAATCGACTTACAAATGATTTGGAATGAAACTTGTTCTTGAAAAATCGCCTAAGGAGTTTGGGTTTTGAAAGAATGATGAAAAATGGTGAAAATTCGACTAAGTTAAAATTTGCTGGGCCTCAGATGTGGGAATTGCGAACTTGGATTCGCAATTGCGAAACCTGCAGGTTTGGAAAATGCGAAGTCGAGTTCGCATTTGCGAACTCTGAAGAAAACTGGAAGGTTCGCATTTGCGAGAGATAATGTCGCATTTGCGACGGCTCGCTATCGCATTTGCGGACAAATGTTCGCTTTTGCGAAGGCTGAGGCTACAGGCAGGCGTCGCATTTGCGATGGAATTCTTCGCATTTGCGAAGGATGCTGCCCAGGTGAAGTCTCGCATTTGCGAGGCTGGCTTCGCATTTGCGAAGCTTGCAAGTGAGGTATACCAGCAGTCTTATAAGTTCAAAAATGCAATCCGACACCTATCCAAAACTCACGCGAGCCCTCGGGGCTCCAAACCAAATACGCACACAGCCTCAAAAACATCCTACGGACTTACTCGCGCGATCAAATCGCCAATATAACATCATATACACGAACCAAGCCTCAAAACTCATGATTTCTTCCAAACTCTCATTGTCACGACCCTAGTTCACCAACCGTGAACATGTCATGATAGCACCTAGTCCCTATGACCAGGTAAGCCTAACATTTGCGGAAATATAATAATTGCGGAAAAATAGAGAAAATCAATTCAAATATCTAAAGGAAACTGTACTGAATGCCGCTTGGCAAGTACAAATCAATATCACAAGTCTAAAACAATTCCCGAAAACCCGAAAACTCACAGGCAACACAGGCTACAGAAGTGTATAGTAAAGGTTCCAAACTCCAGAATTTCTAACAACCGAAAGAAGGAAAACTAAGAACTAAGATAGAATAAGAGGGAGACTCGTCGGTCTGCGGACGCAGCAGATCTACCTCGAAGTCTCCGTAGTCCTCCTGCCTCACTGATAGTGCGCCTGAGTAGAGGTGCCTAGATGATCTGCACATGAAAAACATGCGCAGGAAGGGCATGAGTACACCACAGCGGTGCTCAGTAAGTGCCAAGCCTAACCTCGGTTGGGTAGTGACGAGGAAGGTCAGGGCCATACTGAGACAAAATACAGTAATAACAATAATTAACAGTATGATAATCTGACAGAAATAATAAATAGAGCAGTGATATAAGACAGATTAAGCAAGGCAATAGCAAATACACAAGAACGGAACAACCACAGAATAAGTACAGATCAACACTAATGGTAACAATGAGGATCTCCCAGGATACCGTCCTGTAGTCCTTTTCCCAACTGTCCAGTGGATCTCCCGGGATACCATCCCGTGGTCCATCATATGTGTATATCCGAAGGATCTCCCGGGATACCGTCCTGTAGTCCAACTATCAATGTGCAGGGGGATCTATCGGGAATCTAACCCGCAGTCCCAAAGTAAAAGTGCAGGGGGATCTACCGGGAATCGAACCCGTAGTCCCAAAGTAAACAAACAGGGGGATCTACCAGCTACCGGAATCCCACATCCGTAGTCCCAATGTAAGTGCGCAATCACAACCAGAAGGTACACGGAAACGAAGTACAAAAGACAAGCAACAGGTAGTACTGGCCTAGCATGCTTCACGTAGTACAGTTAAGGCAACTTAAGCAATTAGGCAAGTTAAATCAACTAAACATGCTTTCCTAATCTAGCACAAGTTATAATTGCAAGTAGAATAAAGCAAATATGAAAGGAACTCAATCTCAATATCTTAAGAAAAATCGGATTTCCAACAATTGGCTCAAGTACACACCCGTCACCTCGCGTACAAGGCACTCAAATCAACAAGTAACAAATCCTAAGGGGAAAGGTCCCCCACACAAGGTTAGACAAGCCATTTACCTCGAATCGGCACCAAAATCAACTCGAAATCACACTTTTGCCACGAGTATCTGACTCCAAATGGCCCAAATCTATTCAATTCAATTACATATCGTAAGTAATATTGCAAACAACTGATTCCACTATTATATTTAAAGCTAGGACGGGAAAATAGGTAAAATAACCAAAACGCCCCTCAGACCAACGTCTCGGAATCGAATAATTTTCACATTTTCAGAACCCTCGTACTCTCACGAGTCTAACCATATATCTCCCAAATCGGAGGTCAATTGCCAACTCAAAACTCAATAATTAGGTCTATGAAGTTTCTTCCAATTTTTCCCTAAATTTTGGCCTTGAATTCGAATTCTAATGGTGGATTTAACTATATAATGATGAAATATAACAAGAAGGGACCAAAGAAACGTTACCCAGTGATCTTCACTTCAACTCCCCCTCAGAATCGCCTTAAATCAAGCTCTCAATTGATTTTTGTAACTTATGAACTCAAACCCTCGAAATTTCTATTTCTGCCCAGGGATTTCCGCTTCTGCGGACAAGGGACCGCTTATGCGGAAAGTGAGCCGCTTCTGCGACTCTCACTAAACGACCACATCCGCTTCTGCGGTCCAGTCAACCGCTTATGCGGTTCCGCTTATGCGGATTATCCACCGCTTCTGCGGTTCCAACTAAAACCCAAACGGCCGCATCTGCGGCTATTTTCTCGCAGATGCGAGGCCGCTCCTGCGGAATTTCCTCCGCATCTGCGATGCCTGGAAACTCTGCCCCAAACCGCTTCTGCGATGATCCAACCGCTTATGCGGCTCCGCTTCTGCGGTTCCCAAGCCGCAGAAGCGAAAATACCAGAAGATGAAAAGAACCAGCCGCTGCAAGACTTCAAAAATCTCCCCGTTAACCACCCGAAATCATCCCGAGGCCCCCGGGACCTCAACCAAAAGCACTAATACCACCTAATACCTTATTCAAACTTGTACCAATCGTTGAAACACCTAAAACAACACCGGAAGTCCGATTAAATCAAAGATTCAAGCCTAAGAACTTCAAATTCCAACAAAACACACTTTCGATCAAAAACCAAACCAAACCTCGCCCGAATGACCTGAATTTTGCACATACATCCCAAATGACATGACGGAGATT
>NW_017681745.1:0-296 GCF_001879085.1 Nicotiana attenuata
CCAATCCCTGAGTTGTGTCTTTTTAGACATAGGGCCTCCATTCCCTAGTCGCCTTTTGCCAACATTAGGGCTCCAATCCCTTAGTTGAGCCTTTTAGACATAGGGCCTCTATTCCCTAGTCGCCTTTTGCGAACATAAGGGCTCTAATTCCTGAGTTGTGACTTTTTTGACATAGGGCCTCCATTCCCTAGTCACTTTTTGCCTACATTAGGGCTCGAATCCCTGAGTTGTGCCTTTTTAGATATAGGGCCTCTATTCCCTAGTCGCCTTTTGCCAACATTAGGGCTCCAATCCCT
>NW_017681745.1:5330-5679 GCF_001879085.1 Nicotiana attenuata
TTTTTTAGACATAGGGCCTCCATTTCCTAGTCGCCTTTTGCCAACATTATGGCTCCAATCCCTGAGTTGTGCCTTTTTAGACATAGGGCCTCCATTCCCTAGTCGCCTTTTGCCAACATTAGGGCGCCAATCCCTTAGTTGAGCCTTTTAGACATAGGGCCCCCATTCCCTAGTCGCCTTTTGCGAACATTAGGGCTCTAATTCCTGAGTTGTGCCTTTTTTGACATAGGGCCTCCATTCCCTAGTCACTTTTTGCCTACATTAGGGCTCGAATCCCTGAGTTGTGCCTTTTTAGATATAGAGCCTCTATTCCCTAGTCGCCTTTTGCCAACATTAGGGCTCCAATCCC
>NW_017681745.1:10566-10923 GCF_001879085.1 Nicotiana attenuata
CGCCTTTGCCAACATTAGGGCTCCAATCCCTGAGTTGAGCCTTTTTAGACATAGGGCCTCCATTCCCTAGTTGCCTTTTGCCAACATTAGGGCTACAATCCCTGAGTTGTGCCTTTTAGACATAGGGCCTCCATTCCCTAGTCTCCTTTTGCCAACATTAGGGCTCCAATAACTGAGTTGTGCCTTTTAGACATAGCACCTCCATTCCCTAGTCGCCGTTTGCCAACATTAGGCCTCAAATCACTGAGTTGTGCCTTTTAGACATAGGGCCTCCATTCCCTAGTCGTCTTTTTCAAACATAAGGGCTCCAATCCCTGTGTTTTGCCTTTTTAGACATAGGGCCTCCATTCCCTAGTC
>NW_017681746.1:0-1137 GCF_001879085.1 Nicotiana attenuata
GTTTGAGCAGCTTGAGCAGGGTCAGATGTCCGTGACTGATTATGAGGCGAGGTTTCCAGAGTTATCCCGCCATGCATTGATGATACTTCCTACTGACGCAGAGAGGGTGCGTAGGTTTGTTGCAGGGTTGCATTCAGGCATTAGGGCCAACATGGACCGAGAGGTGGAGATGGGGACTTCTTATCAGCTAGTGGTGGAGATTGCTCGGAGGATTGAGGGCTACCGTTTGAGAGGTATAGAGAGCAGGCGCAGCAGGACAAGAGGGCTCGATTCTCCGGAGATTTCAGAGGTTTCCACGGCTAGGGGTAGAGGTCAGTTTGGTAGGGGTCAGCCCAGCATGCCCCCACATCCAGCACCACCACCGGCTCAGGGTGTTCCAGCGCGCCCCTATTTCGAGTGCCATGCCAGAGAGTTCTTATCGCTACCAGCTATTCAGGGTTCCTCTAATGGACATTCAGGTCCCCAGGGTTCTTCTGGCTCCTATTCCAGTGCTACGCCAGAGAGTTCATACCGTCCTCTATCAATTTCAGGTTCCTCTGTGGGTATTCAGGCCATCAGCGCCAGGCTTCTGGGTCAGCAGGTCCTATGGTGCCTAGAGTTTGTTGCGAGTATGGAGACCCAGGCCACATGAAGAGGACCTGCCCCAGGCTTCGGGGCAAGGCAGTACAGTAGGGTCAGCAGCCTATAATTCCAGCACCAGCTGTCCAGCCGCCTAGAGGCAGGGGACAGAGTGGTAGGGTCCATCCTAGAGGTGGAGGCCAGACAGGGAGAGGTCTGCCAGCTACTGCTCAGTCGGGTGGAGGCCAGCCAGCCGGCGCTCCAGCCAGATTCTCTGCTCTTCCGGCCGAACCAGATGCATTAGCCTCAGATGTCGTTATCACAGGTATTATTTCCGTCTGCAGTAGAGATGCTTCAGTATTATTTGACCCAAGGTCCACCTATTCATATGTGTCATCTCTGTTTGCTCGTTTTCTGGTTATTGCTCCTAAGCCCTTGGGCACTCCTGTCCATGTGTCCACTTCTGTGGGCGATTCTGTTGTTGTGGATTGGATCTACCGGTCCTGTGTGGTCACCTTCTGTGGTTTCGAGACTAGAGCAGATCTCCTGTTGCTTGATATGATTGATTTTGAGGTCATT
>NW_017681746.1:4960-10922 GCF_001879085.1 Nicotiana attenuata
AGCTACTTTTTCTACTTCTTAGAACTGCTTACCGTTTCTTCCCAAAATATTTTTTCCCCAAAAAAGCTGGTCAAACATCTCAAGTTGCCCGACTTGGTGTCGGATCAGCTCGACAGGTCACTCAATAGTCTTTCGCGGAGTATCCTCTGTTTTAGTGAACCCTGGGAGTTGTCGGCAGCTCGACGATCTTTATTCCTAAATTGAGAGTTCTGGATCGTTTTTGGTATTGGAAGTGCACTTTGGAGCGAGGTGAGTCTCCTATCTAACCTTGTAAGAGGGAATTGTCCCTATAGGTATAATAATTGAATAATTTGCCACTAAATGTGGGGGCTACGTACGCGCTTGGTGACGAGAGCCCTGCGTAGTTGCTATTATGCTTAAGTCCAGGTAGTTTAGGACCCTAAAGCATGTTTTATGTGATGTTCTTGTGACTCTATCATTAATTCGAGACTTGTTAAATCTTTTTGAATATGGTAAACGAATCTAATAAGTGGAACACCATATTCTTGCCCTTTTTAAAAGGAGAAGTTGATATTTTGTGAGTACTTGTTCTCCTGATGTCTCTTCTTGTCTACCTCTTGATGTGTTTAAATACATTTGACTGCGTCGCATGTATGATTCGCGAGCGGGGTAATATATGCATCTATGGTTCGCGTCGTTCGACCCTCCGGCAGTGCGCACTTTATTTTTATGTTGGATCGGGCCGTACGACCTCGGCACTACTTGCGTATGCTTGTTGACTGGTATATTGCTGTGAATGGAACCTTGTTATATGCCTTGAACTGTAACTGCTAACTGGGATATCACCTAGTAAAGGGCTTATTGCTTCATCTTATAAATTGTTATTTATTGTGCTATCCATGCTTAGTGTATCATCTCTTATGTTATTTGACCCTAATAAGTGTCATGTCGACCTCTCATCTCTATTTCTTCGAGATTAGACAGGATACTTACTGGGTACATATTATTTATGTACTCATAGTACGCTTCTGTACTTAAATGTATAGGATCTGAGGCAGGTACATCTGACTACCAGGCTGGTGCATATCCTTGACCTCCCGAGATTCCACGGTGAGCTGCTCCCTTCCTATGCCGCTCAGCAACCCGATGGAGTCTTTTCTTTACTTTTGGCTGTCTATTCTATTTCAGACAGTAGGGTAGTATTATTCTTTTGTATATTCTACTAGCTGCCCCACGCACTTGTGATACCAGGTCTTGACACACACATTAGTAGACTACTCTTCTGGGATGTATACCTATTTCTGAATGTTGATTATTATCACATGCTTTAAATTCTAATTAAGAAAATGTCGTAACTGTTTTAGTAAGTAAAATGAGAATTTATTAATATTTCCGCGTTGGCTTGCCCGAAAACGGGGTTGGGCGCCATCACGACTTGAGGTGAAATTGGGTCATGACATCAACACACGAAGCCTCTTGCACAAGACACTGATCTCAGGTGACGCTGAAGATAACAACAACTTACTTTAAACATACAAACTCCTTTCCTGCTCATCCGAGCTCGTGACATCCTTGTCAGCACCGAACCGCAACCTTGATTCTCACTTTAAAATTTCCTACCGCTTACTGCACCTAACGTGCCAATATGCGATAGTACAAAATTTTCATCATAACTCCTGAACCACTAGTAGATTAATACTTCATCATATGGAAACTTTTCACTTAACTCATTTCAGGAGAACTAAAGCAATATGCG
Source organism: Nicotiana attenuata (assembly GCF_001879085.1). Classification (NCBI taxonomy): domain Eukaryota; kingdom Viridiplantae; phylum Streptophyta; class Magnoliopsida; order Solanales; family Solanaceae; genus Nicotiana; species Nicotiana attenuata. Next base: position 6,678 of record NW_017681746.1, read on the forward strand.
AGTGAATCCTCATAACTGTAGAACATACAAAGTCTCCATTAGTGGTCTAAGCCACCATAACCCTTCCGGGATCCGCCTACATGTAACAGGCCATAATACTTGAATATCTCAATTTTAAAACCAATTACGGTAGCCGTCAAGCCTCGCACGTACCACCACAAATGACATGCATAATCTAATCACGCTGGAGGAACTGATCACTGCTACATGTATGCCAATTCAACCAGGGCTAACCAATCCAACCTCTTCTAATTTATCCTTAATTGCCTTATAAATAATAATAATTCCATTCAATACATAACGCACTCAATCCGCACATATCCCAGTGGCCTTGTAACACGAGACCATGCTGTCTCAAATTCCACGAACCATTTCATACCTTTCTTGTGCACATATTCGCATCCTCGACTGGTAATTTCCTCCCATTCCTACAAATGCTACACTGCAACCCAAAAATTTCATAGAAAACTCCAATCCTCTTCTCATAATCCGCTGCAAAATCTCGATTCTTAACCATACTTATGGACTCGAAATCCTTAGACACAACACTTTAACCTCTGAATCCACTAGGACCGTTGTTGAGAGCGACCCACTCTGACATTGGTCTCGAATATAATCAACTCCAAGAATCTTTTAGCCCATGAACCCCCTCTCGATGAGGCACCCAGCCGAATCACTTTTCTTGAAACCCGTACCTATACAAAGCCTAAATCTTGAACATTCCTCAAGTCTAAACATGAGTCAATAAGGCCAACTATAGCAAACCTTTAACAATTACTTTGCTCAAATTACCACTTATGTTCTCTTCCCTTAGCTGAAATAGCCCATCGATATGCTAATAACCAGAAATCTCACAAATAGACGACCATGCAATCCAACCGTAGGTGGTGGGACTCTCCCACTTATCTTGAAGCCACTATTACACAACATTGGAACCCACCAAGATTTTTTATTTCTTATTGACATGACCTTGCGGAATCAAACCGCCAGACTTCTCGAAATCCTTCCATTGGCATTCATGAACACTCTAAATCTCTATCAACATTCACATATTCGACCTCTTACTAGATAGCCAGTAAAATCCTTTGCAAGAGCTTCACCAACCACGCGACCGCTGACCCGCTCACAGGAGATAACCCACCTGGGCTCGTGCTCATTCACCAGCTGCACAAGTCCATTCACTCCTCGTGGGCATCTACTAAATCTGCGACAATATCTCCCTATCTAAAGCCAAGTTGTATCCTTCTTCATATCAAGCAACTCTTTTCAGTCATATCCAATCTCCCGTCGTATGCTAGCCAATATTTCAAATCAAGCTCGTAGACCTAATCACCGTCCACTAAAATTCCTAAATCATTCCAATCTTTCCTCAAGTGTGTAGTTATCTTGCCACTAAATCCACGTGTTGCTCTGCCACTCTCCCACTTCAGCCAAACCCTCTTCTTTAAGCAACTATTCAACTTCCGCTTCTTACACCTGGCTTCCTTAGAAATTTATCCACTGCAGGACACTTCCCACTTGTCCTTCTTCTTTCTTTACTGCCCAGTTTTTGCTTTAATTCAATCTCTATCTCTGTGACATTTGAACCAGCAGATCGTCACTAACTTTAAACCTTCTTTGAAGGTCATCTTTCTTGAGCCGTCAACATTAGAAACACTTATTCAATCCTGAACCACCGCACCCCACGATCTCTGACAGCTACTTCCCCAATACTATTTCACAATATCTTACCCCAAAGGGGAATCATAGAAGATCATAACACCGGTGAACTTAACACATCCAATCGAGGACGACGATACCATGTCGCAGATAGAAATTCCACCATACTCGAAAATACCAAGTCTCGTAACCCTATCAACCCAAACCTGAACATTTCTAGTCCGATTGCTCTGAGTAGACCTCTTTTCAAGTCATTCACTGCCCCGACACATGGACATGCATCCTACCATCACATCTATACTGTGCGATAACTAATCATGAGCATCATAGCAACTTGTGCATAGCCTCAAAGTTCTCATGAGTGCATCTACTAGGCTGAAATGACAGAATATCCTTCCGCAAGGCGACGACTATAGTCCAATCAACTATGCCGGGAGAACATCCTGCACCACATTTGTAGTACAATTACAACTCCTCAGTTCCCAATTGATAACAAGCACTTCACGTCACGTAAGATCGAGTAGGAAGGAAACAAAGGCAGAAGCCTCAAAGGAATCAAACCAGACGATGAGGAATCAACAAGGGAAGTGCTCCTAATAGCCCTGTGGCCTCTCGAAGAAATGTACAGATGTCTCCGTACCGATCCGCAAGACTCTACTAGACTCGCTCATGACTCGTGAGACCTAAGGGAACCTAGTTCTCTGATACCATGTTTTCACGACCAAAAATCCAACAAAGGTCGTGACGGCGCCGGACACCACTGTCAGGCAAGCCAACCATAAATACTTAACTTAGTCCTTGTTTTAGAATATTTTTTTTTGAAAACTATAATTTTTCTTAAATTTGACTAATAAAATATAATCTTTATAGAGTAATTAAAAATGTTTACAATTCGAGTCTGAACAATCCCATAATCATTCCAGAACCCAGTGTCACAAGTGCATGAGCAATTTTCTAGAAAATAGATGTAATATACGAAATACAAATTGGACAGCAAAAAAAATACAATACAATACTCTGAAGGAGACTCTGTTGGCTGCGGGTCGTCTCGAGAGTTGAAGCTCACCTAAGTCTCCGTATCAACCATGCCGTTGCGCCCGTATAGGCCTCTAGTCATACATGTGCCTGTGCAACAATCATGGATTCATTAAAAACAACACTAAGCTCAAGTAAATCAAGAAACAAGTAACAATCCTTTTTATATTTAGAAGTCTCCAAATTCATAATCCATTATTATCAANGGGATTTGGAAGGGTTTGGGTTGATTTAAGCCCACTTGAATCCTTAAGATTTTCTTAAAATGCCAAGTTTGACCTTGGTCAACATTTCTAGCAAACGGACCTGCATCTGTGTTTTGACAGTCCCGGAGGGTCCGTAGGAAAATATGGGACCTGGGCGTATTCCTGGAATCGAATTCCGAGGTCCCTAGCCCGAGTAATGAATTTTTATTAGAAATTGTTAAAACTGAAATTCCAAGGATTTAAAGAAACTAAATAACGATTGATCAAATTGGTATCGGGCTCGTATGTTGGTTCCGAAGCCCAGTACAGGTCCAATATAACATTTAAGACTGGCCCTCAAAGTTTGGTGTCAATCCGAGTAGTCTAAGTGCGTTTCGACTCGTTGGAAGTGAATTAAGAACTTGAAGTTCATAAGTTTGATTCAATTGGTTTTAGGGGGTGATTCTTAGATTTAGCGTTGTTTTGGGCAATCCGAAGGTTCTAGCAAGTCTGTTTCATGATTTCAAACTTGTCGGTATGTTCGGGCGGGGCTCGGGAGCCCCGAGCGTCAATTGGACGAGGCTCGAGTGAAGTTGGAATTTTCGAAAAGAGCTGAAGCTTCAGGTTACTGTCATAACCGCACCTGCGGTTGGTCAGCCGCAGGTGCGGGACCGCAGAAGCGGTTGCCCTCTCGCAGATGCGGCCCAAGGTCGGCCAGGCCAAAACCGCAAAAGCGGCTGTGCAGAAGTGGCTTCAAACCGATGAAGCGGTCCCAACTTCCTTTGCCAATTCCGCAGATGCGGCCTCCCTCTCGCAGAAGCGGGACCGCAGATGTGGTCCCCTAACCGCAGATGCGAAAATCGCTGAAGCAGTGAGCTTCATTTAATACGAGCTCCAGCCATTTTTAACCATTTGGCACTCGGGTATTGAGCGATTTTGGAGCTCTTGAGAGGGGATTTCCACATAGCATCTTGAGGTAAGTTCATCCCCCTTATTTCTAAGTTTAATACTCGAGTTTTGGGTAGATTAAACCTAATGATTAGGGAAATCAAGAGGTTAGAGAAAAACCTTGGGTTTTGATAAAACTCAGATTTTACCACGAAATTGGTTATGAAACGAAGTAGAAATCATATATTATTTCAAGACCCAAGTAGGCTTACAAATCAGATCATGATATGATCAAGTGCTTTCTGGGTCGTCTCAGACCTTCTAATTGGTATTTATCTCCAAAATATTTGGAGATACACATAAAAGGTTTGCTTGTTACTAATATAGTCTAGCCTCTCTTCTTCTTTAGATTCCCTTGTTTCTACTCCGATAGTAGTATTGATCGTGTCAATGCAGAGGAAATGAATACATTTACATA
>NW_017681747.1:0-747 GCF_001879085.1 Nicotiana attenuata
GAAATAAGGTTACCTCTGTCACACAGTTGTGACACACTGATCAGGCTGTATTTCAAGCCATCTATCAAAGTAGACATTCTCAATGGAGTGAGAGTCTGTCTTACCTACCTTTCCAACCCCAATAATCTCACCTTTCTTCCTATTTCCAAAAGGAGACAGTTACCTCCCTTTAGGTCCTCAAGTGAAAGGAACTGGTTCTTGCTTCCAGTCATATGTTTTGAGCAGCCACTATCCATGTACCATATTTGGCTACTTCCCTTCACTTGGACATGCAAAAAAAATCAGGGGTTAGTCTTAGGAATCCAAACTAGTTTGGGTCCCTTTCTATAGGCAAAGGGATAAATCAGATTCCTTCTAGCCCAACCAGGCAGCCTATTTTTTTCTTGAACAAAAGCTTTGTTCTTTTGACTGGCCTTTTCTTTTGCATTACATTAATTTTTGTAATGGCCAGTCTTGCTACAGTGTGTGCAGATTTTGTTCTCAGGAAGAGTGAGGTACTTGCTTTTAGGATCCCACTTAGGTGCTTGAGTCCCATAGCCAAGTCCCCTTTGTTTGTCTACTATGATGTTCTTGTTAGCCACGGAGTAGTGCATCAGAAGACCTTCGTTTCCACTTTGTCAAGTTACTTGTCTAGTTCTATGTTTTACTTTTCCCTTACGATCTTCTTTTAATTACTCTTATCTGCTCATCCTTCCTACGTACAGCTCATCCTTCCTTTTTCCTTAACGTTTTACTTTCTAGGTGGAC
>NW_017681747.1:5242-6008 GCF_001879085.1 Nicotiana attenuata
GAGACTAATTTGTTTAGCTGATTCAGACTGGCATGACCAAGTCTTTTATGCCACAGGAGGGGATCATTATCCAGCATACTTAGGCAGGTTAGTTCATTTTCTGAGAGAGTAGACAAATCTACAATGTAAATATTGTTAACTCTTTTTCCCTGCAAAATAATCTTGTCAGTGGTAAGGTTAATCACAAATCATTTTGTAGAGGTGAATAAGGTTACCTCTGTCACACAGTTGTGACACACTGATCAGGCTGTATTTCAAGCCATCTATCAAGTAGACATTCTCAATGGAGTGAGAGTCTGTCTTACCTACCTTTCCAACCCCAATAATCTCACCTTTCTTCCTATTTCCAAAGGAGACATTACCTCCCTTTAGGTCCTCAAGTGAAAGGAACTGGTTCTTGCTTCCAGTCATATGTTTTGAGCAGCCACTATCCATGTACCATATTTGGCTACTTCCCTTCACTTGGACATGCAAAAAAAATCAGGGGTTAGTCTTAGGAATCCAAACTAGTTTGGGTCCCTTTCTATAGGCAAAGGGATAAATCAGATTCCTTCTAGCCCAACCAGGCAGCCTATTTTTCTGAACAAAGCTTTGTCTTTGACTGGCCTTTTCTTTGCATTACATTAATTTTTGAATTGGCCAGTCTTGCTACAGTGTGTGCAGATTTTGTTCTCAGGAAGAGTGAGGTACTTGCTTTTAGGATCCCACTTAGGTGCTTGAGTCCCATAGCCAAGTCCTCTTTTGTTGCTACTATGATGTTCTTGTA
>NW_017681747.1:10104-10918 GCF_001879085.1 Nicotiana attenuata
CCAAATGCCCTAAGATGGGATATATTTGGTTTTCTCCCTTTAAGTAACTCATAGGGAGTCTTTTATACAAGAGGTCTAGTCATGCATCTATTGATAATGTAACATGCAGTGTTTACAACCTCTGCCCAGAAGCTATAGGGCAGCTTACTAGAAAGAAGCATAGTCCTACCCATGTCTTCAAGAGTACTGTTCTTTCTTTCAACTACTCTATTTTGTTGAAGAGTCCTAGGGGCAGAGAAGTTATGATCTATACCATTTTCATCACAGAATTCAGCAAACTTAGCATTTTCAAATTTAGTTCCATGATCAGACCTAATGGATGCAAGTTGATTTCCTAATTGTTTCTGAGTTTTTCTAACAAAGCCAGTAAACATGTCAAATGCTTCATCGTTAGATGTTAGAAATAGTACCCAGGCAAATCTAGAATAATCATCAACAAGTACCATTACATATTTCTTTCCACCTCTGCTCATGGTTCTCATTGGACCACAGAGATCCATATGGACCAGTTCCAATGACTTGGTTGTGCTTACCATTTTCTTGCTTTTGAAGGATGATCTTACCTGCTTCCCCCTTGCACAGGCCTCACAAACTTTGTCTTCCTTGAACTTGATGTTAGGTAACCCTATCACCAAGTCCTTAGAGACTAATTTGTTTAGCTGATTCAGACTGGCATGACCAAGTCTTTTATGCCACAGGAGGGGATCATTATCCAGCATACTTAGGCAGGTTAGTTCATTTTCTGAGAGAGTAGACAAATCTACAATGTAAATATTGTTAACTCTTTTTCCCTGCAAAATAATCTTGTCAGTGT
>NW_017681748.1:0-1410 GCF_001879085.1 Nicotiana attenuata
TATGTGGCGATCTTTCAGACATGCAGATGTGGTATGAGGCGATCTTTCAGCCCATGAAATGCAGTATGTGGCGATCTTTCAACCATGCAGATGCAGTATGTGGCGATCTTTCAGCCATGCAGATGTGGCATGAGGCGATCTTTCAGCCATGCAGATGCAGTATGTGACGATCTTTCAGCCCATGAAGTGCAGTATGTGGCGATCTTTCAGGCCATGAAATGCATTATGAGGCGATCTTTCAGCCATGAAATGCAGTATGAGGCGATCTTTCAGCCATGCAGATGTAGTATGTGGCGATTTTTCAGCCATGCAGATGCAGTATGTGGCGATCTTTCAGCCCATGAAATGCAGATAGAGGTAGAGCTTAACCTTAGAAGGCAGAATAGTATCCTTATGCAATGTAGAAATGCAGATGGAGACAGAGTTTAGTCTCGGAAGGCAGAATAGTAGCCTTATGCAATGCAAAAATGCAGATGGAGACAACGTTTAGTCTCGGAAGGCAGAATAGTAGCCTTATGCAATACAAAAATGCAGATGGAGATAGTGTTTAGTCTCGGAAGGCAGAATAGTAGCCTTATGCAAGTCGGGAGGCAGAATGCAAGAAATAAAATGGCAAATGGTAACAGAGCTTTCTTAGCTGATAGCAGATTGCAATATTGTGACTGTCGGGGCATTGTGACACACGGAATATCGCCGGTGTGTGTGGATAACAATTGTAGGTAAGTGCAACGGTCTTGAGAATTGTATTCCTGAACAATGTTTGTCTCGTGAGTGTATAGTATGTTTGATGATTTCGCAATCCAAGTGCCTGCATCCAAAGAAAAATCGTGAGTTTTGAAAAGAGGGGGAAGGTTAGTTCGTATCCCCGCTGGCTCTGCTAGACCTATTCTGCTTTCATCTGGTGATATCGTCTGCATCATTGGGGTAGCGTTGCTAAACGAAGCAATTTCAGTAATAAACATGAATGATTTCGTAAAAATATGACATAAGCATATAATTAAGAATAACTTTTTAGATGAACCGACAACTGTGACGTGGTTTAGGACATTGCAACCTCTCTTGCTATGGAATTTTGAGGGTCCTCCTTAAAATTCTTCCCTAGTTTAGTGGGTTGGTGCTTCTGACTGCTGCTTGCGATGATTCGGCTGAAATTGCTTCAGAATTTTGAGGGTCCTCCTCAAAATTCTGGCCCAGTTTCCAATTTCAGGGGGAAATGAAAATTTTATTTAATTGTGACCGAACCCATAGGGCTGCCTACGTATCCCCTCTTAAACGGGAATCGGGTCAGGCTTAGTTCAATTTACATCATGTAGGGAAAACATAAAGATTACACATAGTAGCGCTTGACTGCATCTGAATTAATCGGCTTTGGCCAAACTTCTCCCTCCATTTCTACAAGTATGAGGGCTC